>NW_013670542.1:0-8274 GCF_000517525.1 Limulus polyphemus | reverse complement strand
AAAGACAAAAAAAAAAAAAAAAACAGTTTAAAGAAGTGAAATATTGGTTTTTTCATTAAGGCAGAAGTATCGCACAACAGAGTGTTTATAAAAGTAACAGGCTCTGAAATCACACCCAAAGTCAATCGTGAGAACGCTCTCCTCCATAAAGCGAAAGCTATAGCTGCAAAAGTGAACCTTCCGACCCAAAAATCCATTAGCAATATAATAAACAATGATTCAAAATAAATGAAGGTTTGAAAGTTAAATAGTCTCAGTATTTCGGTTAAATATCGAAATACCAGTAAAAAAAACTGGAATCACTGTAATCCCATTTGACGACATACTTGTGAAGTCTCCCAGTGTATCTCCAATAGACGTTTGTGCATTTGATCTACTTAAATGTCACTTTGGAAGTCGAAGTGCGTAATCATGGCCAGTAGAATGAGCAATATCAACAACAGAGAAAGTAGTTCTAAGGGCAGCACCTGAAACATCGGTACAATAAAATGACACTAATCTTCCGTATCAAATGCGTAACTTACTTGTTTATCAATTCATTTTACGACTTTAATATGTGAGTTAGGGATAACCTAAGTCTCCTAAGCTCGCCGAACTTTGTGTGATATTATTGGGTTTACGGCCAAAAATGTCATTAACCGCGAGGATTTGTTTGTTTGTGTTCCGAATTTCGCGCAAAGCAAGATGAGGGCTATTTGCGATAGCCGGTCCTAATTTAGCAGTGAAAGACTAGAGGGAAGGCAGCTAGTCATCACTACCCATCGCCAACTCATGGGATACTTTTTTACCAACGAATAGTGGTATTGACCGTCACACTATAACGCCCCCCACGGCTGAAAGGGCGAGCACGTTTGGTACGGGGATTCCAACTGCGACCTTCAGATTGGGAGTCAAGCACCCTAACCACGAGGATACCCAACTGGTTAAACAATGAATTCTACTCTTTATAAGAAAGAACGTATGAACAGTATATTTAATTACCTCTAATAGGTACCTTGTTCTGAAAGAAAATTAATATTAGTTATTAAGTTAGAATAACTTTAGTCACAAAAACTGCACGAAACAAACAAACTAACTAACTAACGAGCTCATTAACATATTTAGAAGACATAGCTACGAGTAAATAAAATATTAAAAAAACTGTTGAAAATCTTAAATTAATCGTGACATGTCTAAAATAATGGGTAAGAGGTGGATGAAGAAATGTGAAAATTTATTTGACCCAAAAATGTCTGTAATATCCATAAAATTCGTTTAGTTGGGAGATATATTTAATTAACATGAAAAGAAAAAGCGAAATCCATACTAACCTTAGATCACATAATAACCTCTGTTAACCATCTTAATCCTGTAACGAATTTAAAATACCTTACTCCTGCTTACACTGTAACAGTTGTTGTTCAGCGATTTTTCTAACGTAAATAGCATCTCAACTAATAGTAAGTCTGCGGTATCCCAGCCAGCCTGCAGAGCCACGAGTGGATATAATAGATGTCGTGTGGTTGACATTTTATATAATCTTTCATTCAGACGTTTTTATTAATAAGTACTATTATCACAACCATACTGTATGCAACCGTTTCTATAAGTGTTGCAATGTTGTTGTTTTTTTCTCAAATGAACAAAAACGAGAACAGGAGGCCAGATACTCCATGCTCACTATCTCTGAAGCTTGCTGTTAGATTCAACAAGTATGAATATTATATAGATCACAGCATCTCTGAAGCTTGCTGTTAGATCCAAGGAGTGTGAATACCACAGAAATCACAGCAGTTCTGAAGCTTGCTGTTAGATTCAAGGAGTATGAATACCATATATATATATCACAGCATCTCTGAAGCTTGCTGTTAGATTCAACAAGTATGAATACCATATGAATCCCAGCATCTCTGAAGCTTGCTGTTAGATTCAACAACTATGAATACCATATGAATCACAGCATCTCTGAAGCTTGCTGTTAGATTCAACAAGTATGAATACCATATGAATCCCAGCATCTCTGAAGCTTGCTGTTAGATTCAACAAGTATGAATACCATATGAATCCCAGCATCTCTGAAGCTTGCTGTTAGATTCAAGGAGTATGAATACTATATATATATATCACAGCATCTCTGAAGCTTGCTGTTAGATTCAACAAGTATGAATACCATATATATATATATCACAGCATCTCTGAAGCTTGCTGTTAGATTCAACAAGTATGAATACTATATAGATTACAACATCTCTGAAGCTTGCTGTTAGATCCAAGGAGTGTGAATACCATATAGATCACAGCATCTCTGAAGCTTGCTGTTAGATTCAACAAGTATGAATACCATATAGATCACAGCATCTCTGAAGCTTGCTGTTAGATTCAAGGAGTATGAATACTATATAGATCACAGCATCTCTGAAGCTTGCTGTTAGATTCAACAAGTATGAATACCATATAGATCACAGCTACAAATATACACCATTATAGATTGTTGTTGTCACAGAACAGTATAGAATAGGAAGTGAAGACATTTACCATTCAGTAAGTGGCGGTGCTTGTTCATTATTTTAATGAAATAATGTTTTATTACCAACATATTTCTATTCGCTATTCGAATTGTTATGTTTCAATAACGAAGGCTTATCGGCACATAAGGAAGTTAATAATTTTAGGTCTCGTGAACAAGTATAGCAAGTGTTCATTGGCCAATCATTTGTAACGTCTTTTGAAACCGTAGACGCACGAGAAAATTTTACACGCTCACGCACGCCCGAGTGAAAGGGTGCATACAATCTACTAGATATGACATCTCGAAAAACAACTTGAGTTGTGAGGCAAGATGGGGAAAGAGTTACAGCTCAAGGACACGTGTTGGGGAGGTGGGGTGGGTGGGGCACTCACATGCCTTCAGAGCACAATAACCCCAGCAACAGAGGAAGAAACGTCAAAGTTTATTCCATTATGTCACCCTTGGTGAGGTCTGGATTTGTAAACTGTAATACAATAACATTAAGTTAACATCTTAGAACATCTATACTCAAAATCCCTTTAATGTCCATCTGATACGTGACATTTTCCACAAAACAAAGACAAGGCCACATCGCTGATGATAAAGATCTGGACATTTATATATAATACTTGTTTCGTTTGGTTTATCGAGTATCATAAAATTATTTTATCTCTGTGTCTTTTTTTTAATTGGCGGAATTCACTAAATTCTTCTCTTGTTATAATTATAGGCTTGTAAAAGGGTTTGGACAAATGGATAGAAGCAAACAGGTCTTTAAGGTATAAAGTGCCCATTTGTCTTTTTCTGTCTGTTTCTTCCGTGTTTTGGATAACATGGACTTGGAACGTGGGTCTAATGGGCAATTTCGGCTGTGGATTTTGATACACATTCAGATATTAAAGAAACAAAACAATCCAAAGACAATGTATGTTTTTTTTGTGGATTACAATGAGTGTTTTTGTGGATTACAATGAGAGTTTTTGTGGATTACAATGAGTGTTTTTGTGGATTACAATGAGTGTTTTTGTGGTTACAATGAGTGTTTTTGTGGATTACAATGAGAGTTTTTGTGGATTACAATGAGTGTTTTCTTGGCTGGACTTCGTTACAGAATTGTTGTAGAAACACGTGACGCAGTATAACTACGTTATAATTGTTAGAATATATATATATATATATATAAATAAGCATTTTCAAATTAGACATTTGTTTTTGTAGTGTACTGCTGATTGGTTGCAATATCTCTGGTCATTAATTCAAAATTAAGAACGGCGGCAGCGAGCCTCAGTACGGTAATTAAGAACGAAGGCAGCGAGCCTCAGTACGGTAATTAAGAACGGCGGCAGTGAGCCTCAGTACGGTAATTAAGAACGGCGGCAGTGAGCCTCAGTACGGTAATTAAGAACGGCGGCAGCGAGCTTCAGTACGGTAAAATAATGATCGTTATCTTTCTAAGTGCGTTCGCGCATCTGGACCAAAAAAATCTTGTTTTAGTTTAATTGTTATTGTTCTACCATACAAGGTAATCACTAAAGAGAAAGACTTGGACCTTAATTGTTATTGTTCTGGCATACAAGGTAATCACTAAAGAGAAAGACTTGGACCTTAATTATTATTGTTCTGGCATACAAGGTAATCACTAAAGAGAGAGAGACCTGGACCTTAATTATTATTGTTCTGGCATACAAGGTAATCACTAAAGAGAGAGAGACCCGGACCTTAATTATTATTGTTCTGGCATACAAGGTAATCACTAAAGAGAGAGAGATCCGGACCTTAATTATTATTGTTCTACCATACAAGGTAATAACTAAAGAGAAAGACTTGGACCTTAATTCTTATTGCTCCACCATACAAGGTAATCACTAACGAGAAAGACTTGGACCTTAATTATTATTGTTCTGGCATACAAGGTAATAACTAAAGAGAAAGACTTGGACCTTAATTGTTATTGTTCTGGCATACAAGGTAATCACTAAAGAGAAAGACTTGGACCTTAATTATTATTGTTCTACCATACAAGGTAATCCCTAAAGAGAAAGACTTGGACCTTAATTCTTATTGTTCTACCATACAAGGTAATCTCTAAAGAGAAAGACTTGGACCTTAATTATTATTGTTCTACCATACAAGGTAATCACTAAAGAGAAAGACTTGGACCTTAATTCTTATTGTTCTACCATACAAGGTAATCTCTAAAGAGAAAGACTTGGACCTTAATTATTATTGTTCTGGCATACAAGGTAATAACTAAAGAGAGAGAGACCTGGACCTTAATTATTATTGTTCTGGCATACAAGGTAATCACTAAAGAGAGAGAGACCTGGATCTTAATAAATATTCTTCCAACATGCAAGATAATCATTAAAGAGAGAGACCCGGACCTTAATTCTTATTGCTCCACCATACAAGGTAATCACTAAAGAGAGAGACCCGGACCTTAATTCTTATTGCTCCACCATACAAGGTAATCACTAAAGAGAGAGACCCGGACCTTAATTCTTATTGCTCCACCATACAAGGTAATCACTAAAGACAGAGATCCGGACCTTAATTCTTATTGCTCAACCATACAAGGTAATCACTAAAGAGAAACACCTAGACTTCAATTTTTATTACTCCACCATACAAGGTAATCACTAAAGAGAGAGATCTGGACCTCAATTCTTATTGCTCCAACATGTAAGGTAATCACTAAAGAAAGTGTTCTGGGCCTTAATTCTTATTGCTCCACCATACAAGGTAATCACTAAAGAGAGTGACCTGGACCTTAACCAAACTTACTGGATGAGCTGCACGAAATTTGACTTATAAGAGTACTGTCTCCAACGTAACGTAAATCGTATTTGTTAGGCTTATCTTAACCAATTCCGTGTCTTTGCTTACATTTGATTGAGTATAAATTCTCATTTTAAACTTTTTTTCTGTATCAAAATGCCATTCTTATGCATAAAACGTATCAACGAGCACAAATTTTTAAACCTAGACTAGGTCTGTTTGTTTGTTATTAAGCACAACAGCTTCACAAGGGGCCATCTATGCTGTGGCCAGCACGAGTATCGAAAACCGATTTTTTTTTAGCATTAGAATCGCTCAGACTTACCTCTGAGCCACCAGAAGGGGTCTAGGCTAGGAACTGTTTAATGGCAACACAGAAAAGTTAGTAACTCCCAATGGTAATAATTTATATTCGATTTTTAGCAAAGTAACTATACTCGACACGATTGTTCTCTAGAACTGGTAATTTTTCAATGTTTAATTTGGCAAACAACATTTATCCGATGGAGTTTCTTTGAATTAATGCACAAAGCTACACAATGGGCTATCTGTGCTGTGTCCACCACTGGTATCGAAACCCGGTTTCTAGTATCCGATGGAACAGCAATATTTTGTTTCATACACAATATAGGGTCTTCTTCTTATATTACTAACCATGCTTACCGTACGTCAAAATTAGCACCAGACATTTACTTTTCCTTTAAGTAAGGCTGATCCAGGCCAGATTTAGGGTTAAGATTTTTTAATTCATCAATAATATTTCTTGCTTGTTCTGGTAACACTGTTACTTTCCTTCCGATTAATCATATTCTAGGCCAAAAGTTAAGAAACGGGTTGCTCTTCTTAATTTATTATACAGTACGCCAAATGGTTAATTAATGTTAATGTGTTCTAGAATTAAGGTCCAGGTCTCTCTCTTTAATGATTACTTACATGTTGGACCAATATAAATTAAGGTCGAGACCCTTCTCTTTAGTGATTTCCTTACCTGTTGGAGCAATAAGAATTGAGGTCCAGGTCTCTCTCTCTCTTTAGTGATTTCATTACCTGTTGGAGAAATAAGAGGTCCAGGTCTCTCTCTTTAGTGATTTTCTTACCTGTTGGAGTAATGGGAACAATGTTTTTCTCCTCCTCATCTTTTTGTTCCCTGAGGGGGTCAGCGGTAATTTTCGGACTTACAGTGCTAAAATCCGGTGTTCAATTCCCCAAAGTTGACAAAGGTCAGATAAATTTGTGCTAAATCAACATCTTTATCTTCTTTACTGTAATTACGTTGAGTAAGATGGAACCATGAATTAATACAACGTTGAGTAAGATGGAACCATGAATTAATACAACGTTGAGTAAGATGGAACCATGAATTAATACAAATATTATCTTTTGAACTTAAAAAAAAAAGCCCCCCGGTGGCCCAGCGGTATGACTGCGGACTTACAACGCTAGAAACCGGGTTTCGATACCCGTGGTGGGCAGAGCACAGATAGCCCATCGTGTAGCTTTGTGCTTAACTTCAAACAAAAGCTCTGATTTTGTAGTTTAAACATTCGATGTGTTGTACAAAAGATAATAATAATAATATTGTTTCCTAATCACGATAGTCCCGGATTTTAATGCTACAAACCTTCAATCTTACCGATGTACCACCGGGTACATAACCAAATCATCATTTAGTATTTTAGTTAGTGTTTAAAAAGAAACAAGAGTAATACTCAATAACCGCGGCTGTAATTAGATTTCAAATCGGTCAAGAGATAGAGTTATGAGCTGAAAGTTTGTACTTGGAAAAAAACAACCTCGGAGCCATTTTATGAGCCACTATGCCGCGGCTAAAAAAAAAAATGCTCATTGTGACTTAAGATAAAGGCTTAAGTGGCCACTTTGGGTCTAAAGATAGGCTGAAAGGACCAAATATTATATTATCTTATCGCAGCACACCACTTTTAATAAATACTGTTTCTTGCCCCCCCCCCCAATCTTTATTTTAAATCAATGAAAAAGTGATTTAATTGACGAGATGTAACACATGGATACAGATGAAAATATTATATGTGTTGTAGTAATGAAAAATATATTAAAACGATTAATTTTTCATTACAGCACTATTGTGACGCGCCCTATACTTTGGAAAACGCTGTCGTATCGTTCACAAAACACCCACAGAAACAATAACTAGTACGTGTTTTTAAGTTTATTTGTTTTTGCTCTCTTAACAATAAAATCAAGAAAAAAAAATGACACGTTGAAAAAGAAGAACCTTCAAAACTACCTACTAATCCAATACATTAGAATTTTAAGCCTAATCTGTCGTAGTTCTTCTAATTATTAATTACATACAACGGAGGGTTAATTATGACAGATTTTCACTGTTTAGAAAAACTAATTGTCCAAATAAGTCTGGGGCTAAACATTCATCCTCGCCATTGAAAGCATAAATTAACACGCATAGGTTTTATCGCCATCTTGCAGAAGAATGATCTCATTCATGCGTCAATTTCACGTTCATTAATTTAAAAGTGTGCGCACATGCGCCACTGACGACAGGAAATTAATACTTCCCTTCACCTGCACTGTAATGACAACTGTAACCAACAGTCGTGCATTCACGGTTTTCAAAAAGCACTCGCGTAGTTTATCTTCTTCTAATTTTATTGCATTTTTAAATAATCAAATATTAGCGTTAGAGTGAAATATATCAACTTTGCTTTTTTAAAAATTGAAAACAAACTGTTAAAATACTACTTTGCAAGTATATTTTAACTTGTCTAGGTTTAATCGACTGTAAAAATACCACTTTGCAAGTACATGTTAACTTGTCTAGGTTTAATCGACTGTAAAAATACCACTTTGCAAGTATATGCTAACTTGTTTAGGTTTAATCGACTGTAAAAATACCACTTTGCAAGTACATGTTAACTTGTCTAGGTTTAATCGACTGTAAAAATACCACTTTGCAAGTACATGTTAACTTGTCTAGGTTTAATCGACTGTAAAAATACCACTTTGCAAGT
>NW_013670541.1:55756-75503 GCF_000517525.1 Limulus polyphemus | reverse complement strand
CAGTAAATGTTGTGCTAAAAGGGGACCCAAGCATAAGGGACGAGCTTCAATGAAGTTATATCAAGTTGGCGCACCAATGTAAAGAGTAGCCGTTGACATTGCTGGTTCATTGTCAAACTTAAATAAATAGTTTTATAACTAATCATAGTATTAACAGCTTCTATGTAACTTTTAAAACTTCTTTCACTTACTTTAACCTTTACTTAACTTCAGTTGATTAAAAAATAAATAATTCTTCTACTCCTGGGAATTCTTCAATTTTCGGGCTAAAATATTAAATTTACAATCTTTGGCAAGGTATTAGTTAATAAAGTGAAATAATTTTATTTTCTAAAGTATTATGTATCCAACTTATTTTATAATAATAGTTTTGCATGCCATGTGGTAAAATTACGTTCGTATTTGTTGGGTTCTTGTTTTGTTTTTAGTGCAAAGCCACATTGATCTGTCTTCTATGTCCACTGCTGGGAATCGAGCCTCAGATTTTAGCGTGTAAGTCCGTCGACCAACATCGCTATTCAACCGGAGGTCTTGTTGAATGCTATTTTACATGAAATTGATAGAAAGAAATACGTGATGCTGTAGATTTTCTACAGCAATACGGATACTTACGCGCCCTCTATCCTTGTACTTAAAAGTTAATTTCATAATAATTACATTATATCGTTACAACAATATTCACAAATATGATTACTTGAATATTTTGTGACATACTTTAAGATTAAGAGGAGCTATTTATTTGGTTCTCAAATTTCCTGAATAATAAAAGATATTGAATTTTTAACATTTGTTTCAGTGTATGCAGCTGTACCAGCTTACAGCTGTGGTTTAACATCGATTGACTGGCATCACGTCAAGGAGAAATGTTTCACCATTCTCACCTGCTTGTGCTATTGAAACTGAAGTTCAGCACTGGCTCTTATATGCCGTCTAGGCATGGGATGGATTTGACTTTTGGTTCTTTTTTTTCTAATATTCGTTCACCACTAGAACTGAATAGCTACTTGAACATGAACAGCAAGGGAAACAAATGAACAAATAAACAAACTCTTTAGCCACACTAATTTTTGAAATTTTACCAAATTGTTGACCAGCTTGATTGAGAACCAAACCCAAAGAGAGAGAGCGAAATTTATGGAAATGCCCCACATTTATACTCAAATCTTAGTAGGGCATCCCATAATTTTACGGGTTACCTACTTCAACTAATGGTTTATATAAAATTCTAAGCCATCCTAAGCTCATCTTCACAAAGGGAAGAAAACTAAAACTACAAAAACAACAATATAGCCTCTAGGTAAGTTATTTTCAAATAATACTACATGTTTACCTCGATATGCATTACAAGCTTTGAGTTACATAAGGCCAAATGTCATAAATTATAATTATAACGATTGCTCCGGAGATTTTCCTCTGAGGAGAATAATTGACGTCGAGTTCGAAAATATTAACACTTTTTTTTTTGAAGGAATTAAGTGGATTCTGCAACTTCTTTCGGGAGGAAGATCCTTCAACAGATCTATAAATGTTACCAACCGTAAAATAGTTTCTAATACAGACTTATAAACTTAGAGGATAGATGTCGCGGTCGTCTTTTACGCGAAGAGATTAACCGTGAGATCATCCAGGTTAGATAAGAGGAGATTAGATAATAAGTGTTTTATCGTCGGATCCTCCAGGTTGGATTAGAGGGAATTAGATAATAGGTGATTATCGTCGGATCCTCCTGGTTAGATTAGAGTAAATTAAATAATAGGTGGATTATTGTCGAAGCCTCCTGGGTAGATCAGATGCATGCATTTCTATATGGACTTAAAGAAGATATTGAATTGAAATAGGTGATAAAGAAACCTATAGAACTAGCTTGTTTTTATCGGAAACGACAAGCACTAAATCCTACTAAAATTTAACTACGTTCACAACATTGTAATTATTAAGAGAATATCCCACGAATGTTTACTATTTGTTTGATTAAGTCCATATAGAAATGCATGCATGCTGGCTTGAGACTTAAGTACAAAGGCTTCAGTATGTAACTTTTACCAGTGTAAAAGAATTAGCAAATGATTACGACCTAGATATCTATCTAGTCAATACAAACCAACACAGAAACGAGAAAGTCGGCGCATATATATATATATACCTTTGACACGAAGGTAACGACATGAGAAAAACTGGTGGAAATTTAAAAAGCACAGGCCCGTACGCAAAATAATGTTTGAAAAGTGTGTTATAATTTTTGAGACCAAAAGCCAACACATACTTTGCGCAGCACAATTAGCATGCAAAGCATGCTAATGCTATAATTATATAAATATAAATTTTGTACATCACAAGAATTGGGGCCACCATTTAGGACAATTTTTTATTAAGAGATAATTAAAACTTTTACAGTCTAACAACGGTGATCAGAAATATGTTTTTTAAATATAAACTTACCGGAATACAAAGCGAAAACGTATTTTTTAAATATTTCATCACCATATATTAGAAAGGAATAGAAATAAAAATAGTTATTATATATATATAACAAGATTTTCGAAATAGCTTCATTTTATCTACACTTTCTGAAATGCCCCCCAGTAGCACAGCGGTATGTCTGCGGACTTACAACGCTAGAATCCGGGTTTCGATACCCGTGGTGGGCAGAGCACAGATAGCCCTTTGTGTAGCTTTGTGCTTAATTACAAACAAACAAACAAACTTTCTGAAATACAAATAGAAAACGAGATTTTTTTTCGTAATTCCATCAGTTATTATTTGTATATCAAGATAAAGTAATGTTGAAAGTGAACTTAATGACGAAAAGTTAAGACTGATTACATGTAATTGTGAATAGCAATAATACGCAAGCTGGTGAAATTATACCATATAATTCTTAATTGAGTATCGTATTATGCGAGTATGTATGGTAAAAGAGGCTAAGAAAATTTCCCTATTTTGAAAAACAGATATTCTGAGGTAATATAGTAATGCATTAAAATGTGTTGCTGTAATCCTACAACTGAAATTGTATACAAATATAAAATAATTATGAGTTCAGAATGTTAGCAGCTTAAAGTGTTATATTACAATTTGAAAACTTTAAAAAGCTTCATATACGTAAAATACCTCATTTTAAGTTTATTAGTTTATTCATGAAAGCTCGTTTAACAAAAAATGGTGGTTATATTGCTCCAAATCCTAATCCCAACTTGACAGTACCATGTATTACTATGTGCATTTTTTGTGAGTTTCGTTTGAACGTAGAAAGTCACTCAAGTAAGCAGCTTAACTTTTCCTTATTCATTTTATTACCTTATGAATTTTCCTTTGTTTATACTTATTCAAAAATTTCTCTTTAAAAGTGCGGCGTGCCCTAAATTTATTTATATTGTTTTCATTTTTTATCATTAAAAAGAGAAATATTAAATATTTTTGGCATTCAGTAAAAATGTTATGCATAATTTCCTTTTTATATTTTAATCGCTATTTAATTTATTTATATTCACTTAAAATTAATACAAATAAAAAGTATAAACATCATTCTTTATTTATATTAACTTTTATTGATTATAAATAATAATATTGTATATATTAATAAATATTTCGCAAGAAATGTTTTTAGTTAACTATACCTGTTATAAACTATTTCATTTTTTATAATAATATATTATAGTCTATTTTAATAATACTCAATTTTTATCCGTCCTGAAAATGCGCGCACACTTTTCTATCTAAGTACGCATGCGTACGCATTTATTTCAACAGATATAAACAAAAGACGTACGTAAGCATTCTTTAGTAGACGTTTTGTATAACATATTCAAAGCTTATTAAAGTTATTAAAAAAATCTAACGTTAGGTCGTAGAATAGCATTATAAGTTTATTTATTGATAGTGTTAAGTACGGTAAAGTTTAGCCCAAAAAACGTACACAACTCAAAAGCTACAACGTTAATTTGTCTCTATAACGAACATAGGCCGTACTTAATAAGAGCTTAACTAACGTTAGGCCTAAGACAAGAGGACTTATTAATTTTATAGCTTATAAGATTTCGATGTCTGCATTTTGAATTCTTGTATATTACTCTACAAATCTTGTATTTAAAGAAGTACTTTTGCTGTGAGGATACTAATTTGCTCTGCTAGTTTTTATCATGTTATTCAGTAATCGATAATTGATTATGAATATATACCAATGGTTTTATGATATAATTTATGCACACTTTATTATTCTTACTGATAGTGATATTGAAACTCCATCATATCTTGAACTTTTCCAGTTTTTCACTCATAATTATAGTCTATATTGCTCTTTCGTTGGTGGGTTATTTTAAATTACTTGGTGAATATAATGTAAAGTCCAGTTCACGTAAATAATAAATTATTTTTTCTTTAATTTCTTACTAACTGCTTTTAGTTTTACTATATACAGTTGTAGGCCGCGTTTACAAATGACGGAACTACACTACAGCAGCTCTTCTTATCTCTTGTACCACTTCACAACTGAAACGAAAAAATGTATTGATTCGCTCTTCCGGCTATAAATGACTATTATTTTGAACAACTCTGTTCCTCAACTATCTTCTTGATGCTTCGCTAAAACTATCTATTTATAATCTACCGTCGAATGTACTAGCTAACATCTAAATTAAGACTAAAAGTATAGCTTAAAACAAAAGTTTTCACTTGAACATTACATGTAGGAAATAAATACACGGAATTATTATTTATCTTAAATATTTTACATGGTTCATTTTCAGTTTGTTCTATAATGGTTTATGCTATATTTTTATCTAGTTATTAGAAAAATAATTTAATAATCTTCTAAATAACTCGTTTTTTTTTGTTGTTTCTTTGTCACCATACCCACAACCAGATAATATTATCTCCTTTGTCAATGATTCCTATTAACAAAATTTCATTGTTTTTATATACGAATACTTACTAATCAGGGAGCCAGCGCTGTGAAAATGAGTTTTCGTTTAATTCTAAAACTGAAAGAAAATCTCCAAATGTTTTAGAGTTTTTTTTTTGGATTTAGCGCAAAGCTACACGAGGGCTATCTGCGCTAGCCGTCCCTAATTTAGCAGTGTAAGACTAGAGGGAAGGCAGCTAGTCATCACCACCCACCGCCAACTCTTGGGCTGCTCTTTTACCAACGGCTGAAAGGGCGAGCATGTTTGGTGGGACTGGGATTCGAACCCGCAGATTGCAAGTCGAGCTCCCTAACCATCTGGCCATGCCGGGCCACCAAATGCTTTAGAGAGATACACTCCTTGGTAGTACTACTAGTACTAAATGAGTATTAGAATAAAATTTTATGTGATCAGGACGATTTTATAGGAAGCCAAATGTGAGAACATGTGTACAATGAAGGCCCAATGGCTTTTTTGACCGTTAAATGTATTTATTCTTCAAACTTAAATGGAAAAAAGAAAGATATTTAATTTGAAATCTTAAAAGTTAAAATATCAATCAACTGTTAATAGGATAGCATTTAAAGGCATTTGGTTTCACGTGACCCACCCATGCAATTATGTTATAACTGTATTAAAAGAAATCGTTTATGAAATCTGACTTCTTGTTATCTCGTCAGTTGCATGTTTAATGTTTAATCATTTGTAATTCTTTTCATAAACACAGTAGATTATTTTTCAAACCAAGTATTAGAAATATCAAAAAAGACAATAGCATTTTTTAATTCTATGTATATATGGTCGGTCAAAATGTGTAACCATGAAACTGTACATAGTATAACTCTTGATGCTCTATGCGTATCTTTAAGAAATTTGACGTGCTTTAAGTGAAATTGATGATGTGGTAAACGTCGAAACAGGCAGAGTCCACATTTTAGAAATTGTTTTAATTATGTGTCGATTTTAACGTTGTGCGTTGTTTTAATATTTATTTTTTTAACATTATACACAAGTGCCAATAAAATAATATCTAAAGACTTACATCTTGTACTGAACTTAGGCAAAGATAGTCCACCATAAATCGTAACGTTCTACTAGCTATAAGACTCTTTTATAAGCAAGTTGTACGGGCGGGATTTTGAAAATATAGATGATTTGCGCCACTATTTAGTCACAAAGCAGGTGACAGTACCAAGCCCTACCGACAATTTTCCTATTAATATACACTTTCAAATGTGGCAAAAGTTTAAACATTAATCTGGATCTATGCATTGTAGCTCATTCTTCGTCTACCACCCTTAGTTACTAGAGTTTGGGAATACAATGAATGTCAATGATGGTAGTTCTCTTATATCAGGCTGTGTCAAAGTTGAAGCAGCACCAAATTCAGTTTTAGACTTAACTGTGTGGTGTGGCAAAGAGCTATTTCGGTTGATGTCTCTGCAAGAAACTTGGAATGCAGTGCACCGAGGCCTGAAAGTGTGATGATGATTGTGAAAATTCGCAAATGGAAGATGATGAAGTGGATTCTGGTTCTGACTCTGAATTGGACTAGATGATTACGATGAAAAAGTGGGACGCGCTTAGACATTTCGTTAAAACTATCATTATTCGAGAGCACTACTTATAATTTATAGGCAATGTCCAACTTCAAATGGAGTTCCTTTAAGAGGCCCTCCACTCCAAATGTTCCTCAGAACAGAGAGCAAAATCCCAGATTGACAGTTATTGGATTAATGTTGTTCATCTACTCAAGTCTGCTAATTTTAACGAATAAATCCCATCGTATACATAGAATGTCACATCAACTAGCCAATTAAACCACTATGTCAGCTAACAGCTATTAGATGGTTTTACTCCCAGTCTTTCAGTTTCAGCATTTTAAGGTCACCCTAGTGTGAAGTTTGTGTTTTGAAATATTCTTTCTTGTTAATTAGTAGTATTTTAGTTCGACGAACTTAAGATATGGAGATAAAATAAATTCGGCTCTCCTCCACAGGGGAAGTATATCCCTCATGAAATTTTCCTTACTGCCACCCGTTTGGAGTTCCATAACGATGTGTCGACCAATATATATATATATACAATTTTCCCTTTCAGTTTGTGAAATAAACAAAATTCATTTCTAGAGCTTTCATCATCGGCTCCTTGATTATATCCTTTACATGTTAAAATTCGTATTTCTTATTCTTAGCTTTTGGTTCATTTTATTTCCATGATATTTAAAACTATCTTCATAATATCTATTAAGGGAATATTTTTATATATATTTATATATCTAGGTCTAATTTTTATTTGAGAGATTTTGTAGCAACTTCAATTCGTATTTGACTTAATATAAAAGTTTTCGTTTGTTTAGTTTGACTTTGTGCTATAATTTTTATTTTGTAATTTAACTCCCCAATTGTGTGTGTGTAGCTCACACAGAACTGGTGAGAGAGAACCAACAAAGTGTCTATTCACACCTCTCTCCCTTGTTCTATAGTTTCATTGTATTGTGTGTTGGTTGGTTTTGTTACGAAAGATTGTAGTTTTTACCTTTTTGTATGTTGATTCCTTCTTTGTGACGAATTCGGTCGGAGTTCAGAAAGTAACGGAGTCATACTCTGTAGCCTAGCAGTATCCAACGGACCTCCTGTTTAGCAGACCCTACTTTTGCTTAGCGGGATTGTTTGTAGCTACACAACGGGCTATCTGTGCTCTGCCCACTACGGGTATCGAAACCCGGATTCTAGCGTTGTAAGTCCGCAGACATACCGCTGTGCCACGGAGGGGTATTCTGCAGGAAATCCACGTAACGGATAGTACCACAATATCGACAGAGCATAATTACTAATCCAATAAACTTTTATGATGAAATTAAGTTATTTGGTATTTTTAACTGTACTGAGGACTTTACAGAATGACTTGGTTAAATTGGTAATCTGGACAAATATTTGGCAAAAGACCTTTAGTTATCACACTTTTTTAATAGCATGACAGAAAAGAATAAAGGATCTAACGGCGTGATTGACTTATGAAATATCCTGAAATGTACAAAATGATATCAAATTTTCACTTTTCTCAAGGGCAGGTGTGCAAGGAGAGTCTCGAAAGACCAAATGTCCCCTTGTTGTCCTTATGTTGTCTTATAAGTTCATCAGTTAATTATGCCAAAATGATTCGTACACACAATTGTTATGGTGTTTTTCCATTTACCACTGAACACTTGACACAAAATGCAGACTAACACAGAGTAGCAAAAAATCAGAGATTATATTTTATTTATTTATCCACGCCTATGCTTACAGTTGCATGCATTATAGTATATTTATTTTGCTAGGAAGTATTTGAACTACAAATTTGAAAAACGTTGTTCTATTTACGTCATAACACGGAATAGCTAGTAAGTAGGCTTAAAATTGTGGCTAATTTGGCTATGTTTAATTGTCTCGTAACTTTATTTAAATCATTATCTGAAATAGCGGAAGTCACGCGACGCTGGAAGCATGCGCGCTGGAGTTTCTAAAAGGATCATGACTGTTCCTGGCAACTCTAGTTTTTTTTAGGCGCCCTCTATTTTAGTATATAAGCCCGGCAAATAAAGCGGAGAAATAATAGCAGATTGAAGAGAGATATAGAGACAGATAATTGAGTCAAGTGAGCGGTAGTGACCCTAAGTAAAGTGCGTGAATCGTTGTGAATTATAGCGTGTGTTTAAGTTAAAGTGACTGTGGAAATTCTGTGTATTGCAAAGTTGTATTGAGAAAGAATATACTAGTTTTATTTAAGAAAGGACTTGTATCGCTGAAGTTCCTCGGGAAGAATTTATACCGCAAATTAACAAACGACCAGAGACGTAACAATATATATAAAAGTTAAATTACTCCGTCACAGTTATTTCAACTATCCAACTACGCGCACTCTTGCTACTTTTTCTGCTATCATATTCATAATGGATGACGTAGAAAGCATTTAAACTCTACTCTAGTATTATGTAAAATGTATACTAGAGCGCCCTTTAGAAATACGTAGTTATTACTAACACTATGATTGGTCCCTCATGGATTTACTACGCTAAAATCCGTAGTTCAATTCCCTGCCTTCGACATGACGCAGACGCTCACTGTATAACTTTGCGTTAAAAACAACAACAACAACAAAAAAAAGAACGTTATGATTCGCATTTACATGTATATAAATAATAACACTTCACGTCTAGTAACCATTCCGTCAATGATTGTGAAAACTTGTATACTGCAAACGTGGCGGGCATTTCCCCAATAAGAATCCGTGCTTGTTAACCTATAAACAACTTGTGTTGGGATTTGTGCTTCAGTATTTATATTTCATTTCATTACATAACGTAGTCTGTAGTTTTCAGCAGTATAGTTAAATAATTTGTTTTTGTAGTGTATTTGTTGCGAAGCTGCATCAGATAAATACGAAAAGGATATACCCTAGATGTAAAATTTTAACCTTTTTTAAAAAAAACTAGAATGAAAATTATGAACATATTGAATGGTATTTATAAATAACAATGGTTGTTTCAGATTGTATGCATCACATTAAACGTTCTTGTGTACTAACAGTTTAAATAAATCGTAGTTTACGTTTGAGTTTTTGAAAGAACTAAAAAAATAAAAATAAAACTTACATAAAAACCTTTCTCTTTATTTCATTATGTATACCCAACAAACACAAGTTAACCGAAATACTAACCACATCAAAATGAGGGCTTTAATGCCATACATAACTTTTGACTACCATTGGAGTAATTTTTTGACTTCAGACCAATACATTGGTCCTGGTAGGATACTTAAATACTGGAAGTTTAGTTCTTGCAATGTTTTCTAAGTCAAATTAAGTAGTAACCAAAAACACCAACCACATTTTATTTTACAATAAAAGCTATTGAAAAACAGACTGAAACTGTATACAAACAAGTATCCTACCAGAAACATTGTATCTGCCCTTCATTAAAAATGAGCACGGCCCCTTTCTGCTGTTTAACACACATATTAACTTTTTCATCTAAAATTACTAAAACAATATCACAGCAAGAAAAGGCACTTACACAAGTGTCAACTCTGCAGATGTTCCAGAAATTTTTATGATGCAAAAGAAACTCAAAACAAATAGGCAAGTACATATAGAGATAATTTTCAATTGACTATCTGTATGCCAGTAAACTGTGAATGAATGTGTTAAAACGAATGGGAATGTAGACTTCTCAGTTACAATTTGCATAATTCTATAACTTTCTGAAGGAATGAGAGTTAAGATATTTTAAAACATTTATTAACTTTTTTTTTCATTTTGACACATATTGTCAGACAGAAAGATTTGACTGCTTGAGTTTTTTACATGTAAAAATAAAACAATAATGCTTTTCTTAAAAGATCATTAAGCCTAAGTGCAGAACTTAATAAATAGAAATAATTAAAAATTGCACTAAAGTATTAAGTTACATGTTTCTATAAGTACAACAAAATTAATTAATTCTAGATTACATCACACTCCTGAAAATCTTGATGAATAGTGAATAATTACAACTGCAGTTTATGCCTCAAAGTATGCAAATATACCAGTTTGTAAAGTTTTTTGCTTCCCAAACATACAGCTATATCTTTATTTAATAGGTCTTTCAAAACATTAAAAAAATATGATCTTAAACAAGTTTAAATTGATGATCCAATTTCCATAAAACTTATGCCACCAGTCATCATTTGTTTCATAAAAAAGCTGATTATTGATACATTGGTCAAATTAATTAGAAAATAATATTGCACAGAATATTAAAAGTTGTTATATTTTATCAATTCCAAATATTTGTAACTAATTTTAATCATATCAACATTTTACTGTGACACCAGACTTTACTGTCCAATGTTCCTTTAAATATTGTAATGTTGGATAAAAACCTTTTTTAAGAATAAAGAAGTATAAAAATAAGTGAAAAGTTTTACATTTTAAAAAAAAAGGAAGGTATGAGTAAAAAAAAAGGATATTTTTTACCCCTTAATGGAAATGCAGTTGACGTTAGAATGATGTACACAATGTCTGTGAATATAATTTTATTCAGAACTGTATTTAAGAAAACATTTATATTTTTCGAAATTTCCTAGTCTAAAAATCTTTGTGTTTACCTAGTTTTTCTAATAACATTTGCTTGGCTATCATAAAATATTATTATCATATATGAAAAGGATTTCTATTATGTGCTAAATGGATCAAGAAATTAAGTAAACCAAGAGTTTTGAGCTAAAATACAACAAGTAATTAATACTTACTTTCTTCAATAAATTACACTGTCAAATGAAAATATCCTTCTGGGGTTTTCAGTTTTACTTGAAACTGACAAATAACGAAAAACAAAATGTGCAAAGGCAAGAAATTACACTAGTAGGAGTTTGGCACAATAGAAAAATTACACTATTTAGGTAGACAACAAATCAATAGAAATTCCTTCACAAAACATCAAATAATGAACAAACTTTAATTAAATAATGATTATCATTAACCTCCAAGCAGTAGCTCTTACTTCTTAAGTTTTGTTTACCTTTTAATAACATGCTATTCTCTTAATGTGCGAGACACAGGGACAGGGGCCGTGTCCATAAAAGAACTTGAACAACTAAACTTCACAGAGATTTTATGAGCCAAGTTCTTGAAACAACTTCAACTAGACATTATAACAATCTCAAAAGATCTCTATCTACCATAACCTCAATGATATTTATACAGAACTGTACATATGTAAGTGCACCATATTATTTACAGTAATTGGCAAGAGACAAACATTAGTAAGTTTCTAACAAGTAGGACGGATGGGATGGTTTGACTCTAAAACTAACCACATTCCCAACAGAATGCAGACACAGTCCTTGGGTATTTTCTACAAAGTATATTTTGTGGCAACTTTTTGTTTTCAAAGTAACATTCTGTGATGGCACAAACTCATTTACTGTATCATTCGTAAGTAACGAGTTTCTTCCATCAGTGACGTCAATGATGAACTCATGTCATTAATCACCATATTAGTAGTAGCGAAAAAAGGTGTTTGAGGTTTACTATCAACACAACTAGGAGTCTGTGAACACTGGCCAGCTAGTGCTGGGCTTGGGGTACAAGTCAAATAATCATTTTCATTTAAACTTTTTACTGCTGGCAAGTGACCATCTTGTTGATCTGTTGTGCTACTAACCCGTGGGGACAACTCCATTTTTTGGCAGGAACTTTCATTAGCAGGAACGAGGTAGTTATTGTTTGCATTGCCTGCACATTGTTCATTACTGGATGCCATCTGTTGACACTGTTGAACATACTCTAAAGTCCTCTGGTATACATCAGAATGCATTGTAGATCGTGATGATTGGCTGACATTTTTACACTGAATCTCAGGCTGTGAAGTGCTGCAAGACTTGCAAGCTTGTGCTACATGGGGGTAAGAGGGCTGAATGGGTGTACAACTAGGAAGGGTCCTACTAAAGTGGGAATCTCTGTTTTCAGAAGGTTGACATGCTACATTTTTGCAACTCCCCTGTGGGTCTGTAACTGAACAGGTTTGTGGAGGACAACTTTGCTTGAGCTGCTGAACGTAAAGATGGTTAGATGCCAATGGTTGCATGTAACCTTCATGTTCCATATTCTGAGGATAGTATGTTTGTCCATTGCTGTTATGGTGAACACAATTATATGGATAACAGGGAATACCCTTTGAATGATTCTGTAAACTATTCTTTGAAGGATACTGTTGACCAAACTGCCCTTGCATGCTATTATTTGAAGTAAGATGATGACTTAACTGACCCTCTTCTGCATTGCTTGAAGGATACTGTTGAACTACTTTGTTATGCAAACTGTTATCTGCAGGACATTGATGTCCCTTCTGAACTTGAAACACACTGTTTGAAGAACTTTGTTGACTGGTTTGACCATGTAAAGTATTATTTGAATAACACTGCTGACCCATCAACTGGTCTTGAAATACCTTGTTTGAAATACATTGTTGACCTGTTTGACCTGGAAACCCAATGTTTGGTTGACATTGTTGATTCAACTGACCATAGAATGAACTATTTGAAGAATGGCAATGATCCCTGAAGCTGTTATTTGAAGGCCAATGTTGATTCAAAGGGTCAGCCACTGGAGACAACATCTTGTGGCAAGGCTGTGGAATGTGGTTGTTGCAAGAACCACTATGGGGCAAATAACCATTTGGCTGATTATGAGCAGGTAATTCTTGATGCATATTTGATGGGTAATGTTGAGGCAAAGAAGTTTTATGTGGGCCATTTCTTGCCATTAATTGATGCGTAAGTCCAAGCTGGCTATTGGTGTCACTTGAAGGGTAACAATGAACCTGAGCCCTAGGCTGGCTAGAGTGGTAGTGATTTCCCATTTCCCAATGTGGTTGATGAGACTTGATTTCAGCAGAGTGAAAACCTTGTTTACATATCTGAGGAGTTGTATACTGTGAGACAGAACCCTGTTGATAGGATGGTAAAGTTGTATGGGAAATAGGGTCACTCTGATGGCAAGTCTGTGAAGTTGGCTGAGAAGTGTGAGGACTGTTATGACAAGTCTGATGGATGGCTTGTGGGGTATAGGAACTTTGTTGTTGGTTCTGGGGTATGTCAGCATGCTTGTGAGCTGAAGATGTAGAGTAACAGTTGCCTGTATGGTTTGGAAAAAACTGGACCCCATCACTGGATGGCATTGTAACTGATATCCATCCTGGATTAGCTCTGTTCTGGAAGTCATTGTGATGTGAGTTCTGTTGCCGAAGGTCATCATACTGACTGACACTGGAAACAGCTTGACTCAGTCTTGAAGATGGACGATCACTATTCTTTTTGTTTGTCCTACTGTTTCTTTGAGGTAATGCTCCATTTCATCAGGAATAACCAGATCCTGGTTTGCTTCAATTGGCTTATCTTCTGCCCAGTCTTCTAGAACAACATTTTGGTTAGGATGAAATTGTTTTTTTTGTTCTACTGATGGACGTCCTCCTTTTTTACACCCTGATTGGCCAATAGGTGGCAGTGGCTGAAGTTTGCTGATATTGTGGTGACAAGGTGGAACACTTCTGTTTTGATCAATGGGCTTTAGTGGCTCACTAGTTTGGCAATTAGAACGCATTGGTCCATTTGCAGAAAAAGAATTTCTGTTTGACATACTACTGTGGGAACCTCTAGAAGATCTCTCATCACCAGAAATGCCCTGTCTTTGCACAACCAAGTTGCTCGTGTTTGTCAGATGTTGAGATACCAAAGCACGAGAGTGAAGCTGTTGCAAATGAGCTGTCATCCCTGCTGACAAACCTGTTGAACTGCTGGCCTCACTTGAACGCCGTGAACTTCCAAGAGAAATAGGATCATATGGAGAGCTTAGCCTAATGACACTACGAGAAGTACAAGAGCCTTGGCTTTCCTGTCTGCTAGAGATGTCACTACTAACTGGTTGAGAACTATTGTCTGAGCCCATGCTGCCATAAAATGAGCTTAGGGTGCTGCTACTGTCTCTCCTAGTGGTTAGAGTAGTTTGCTGAGTCTGACAACCTAAAAAAAGATCAATTGAGTAAACTGCTTTAGTTGATCTATATATGTTTTCAATTATCTCATTATGATCCAAATTCTATTTATGTATGGCTATTGATTACGTTTCTCCATACTGTAGAGTTAACCATATTTTTCTTTCTTTTTTTTTACAGTAATAGTTAGCAAGAGAGAGACAAGAGCATACACATTTCAAATTATAACATATTTCTGTTTGGAAAAAGAAAAAAAAAGGGACACATTTTTTATCTTAGATGTATGGCTAGCCATCTTTAATTACATAAGCAGATAATTGTCTCTCTGTCACATGGACAGTAAGGTTTTTCATTATTATATGGGAATTCATCTTTAATTATAAGTTTGTTTATAGAACTGAAGGATGACAAAGGGACAATTAAGTACCATATTTGTATAAGATGACCCTGGATTTGTTGAGCAAATTAAGTGTATTTCTTTGAGGTTCAGTGTATAGGTCAACGTCTATTGTCAAGCAAGCCTATGATGTTACTTTTCTAAAGAAATTCTTAGAAGTTATTTTTAAACTGTGCTAACCTGCACCCTGGAGTAATCAATACAATCACAAGTGTGCTTTTTATGCTCTTCAATGCTGCAGACAGCTCAATGAGGCATAACTAAAGTCACAAACATGTAATAAACAACTTTACAAGGTTTTCATCACAGTTGAACCCCTTTTCTATTAAAAAATACTATACCTTAAGATATAGTGATGTACTATAAAAACATGTTTACAAAATTAGTGTATGTTACAAAACTAACTTTTTTAATATACTATTAGCAATATTTTAGTATGACAAATGAGATCAATACATTTCAAATAAAAAATGTCTTGATTAATTGTAACTAGCATGCGAGATAACTTCCAGTTATGAAGAATTCAGACAAATGATACAATTACAAATAGGTTATTGTAATGTACTAGGTGGCACAATGTCCAATGCACTTACTCAAAAAAGCAATCAATAGTAAAAGGAACAAACATAATTTTGGTTAAATTTGCTATTAACTGGACAGTACTTACTGGAAATCTATCTTTGCAACTCCATATAAGACGAGAGGTAAAATCAGGCATTGTTTTAAGAGTAAAAAGTACCGTCTCATACACCAGCAAATATGGTACACCTATGCTTGAGGGATATAATGTTATCTATATAACTAAAAGAAATCCACATACTGATGACCATTTTATGATTAAAATGGCTAAAACATACTAATAATTGTCCATTCTGTACTGAATATGATTTCCCACATGTGTAAAAAACTCATAACTAAAGATAAATCCCCAAATAACAAGGAAAAACCTTACTGTCCATGTGATTGAGAGACAATTTTCTACTCACGTAAATGAAGGTGGCTGTCTGTATATTTAAGACACAACAAATGGTTCAATTTTACCAGCAAATGACTGCCTATATAATTAAGGATAACTATATAGTTGAGAATGACTACCCACACACCTGAAGTACACATTATTACTCATATGATTATGAACATCCAAATTTCTAAATAACAAAGTGAAAGACGTATCTTTCTATAAGACTGTAGTTGAGTTGACTGCTCATATAATTGAGGGATGTTTATACCCCATATTGAGGGATAAAAAAGAACCTCCCTAAGACTGAGAAGTGAAATTAACCACTGAATAAAAGATATCTAACTTAGTGAAGACCAGTTATTTTCCTATATAAAAGATTATATAACAGAATATCATTTTACCTTGGTTTTGGGAGAAGGGCAAGTCTATTGCACTTTTGCTACCATTGCCATGGCCACTACCATGAATATCTGGAAGTTTTGCATTTCCAGGTGTTGCCCTACAGCCTGTGTTACCTCTTCCTCGCAATATACCTATAATAAACAAAATAGTTAAACTTGACATTAAAAGAGTGAGTTTTCAGAATTCTGCTTTAAAAAATGATGGTTCTGCTGAGGCTTGTTGGTTCAGTGCTACTCTTTGTTGCATGATCAAGATGGTTTCATTGGTTTAAGCATTTTTTGTCTCCCTAGTCACTACAATAATTTTGAAGTTGCTGGTAGACATAAGTCGCATGACTCATAGCATCTAAAGTGGAGTATTTTCAAATCTGTGTTTATATACTGGTAATGCTTCTGTCTTTATAAAATCTTCAGAATAGGATAATAGATTTAAGTACTGTAATAGGAAACACGTGTAAATTACATTAATGTATAAATATCTAAGCTACTGTTCCATGATAATTTGATTATTACATCATACAAATTTGTGTTTTTTGGATATTATAATTTATCATTATTTTTGTGTTTTAGTGTTATAAGCCTTCAGACTTACTGCTGTGCTACTTGGGGACCCTTTTGTTTTTGAATACTTATGTTATTACCAAATTCATCACATACAAGAAATGTATCTAAGAAAAGTAACATTAGTACTTTACATCCTCAGAAAATCATACTTTAAATACAAAAAAAGGGACTCATTAACTTCCTTCGAATACCGATCCATAAATAACAACTGTGTGTCTTTAAGCCAAATGTGAGACTATAGCACCTCTTCAGTTTTATGATGTTATTCTAAGATTGAAATGGTCTTGAATAATATATTAATAAACTCTGTCATCAGAGATATTAGTCACTTTGAATCAAGAAGAATGTCAGCCTAAAAATCGATAAATTGCCTGAGGAGATAAACAAGCTTAGGAACAAAAATACCTTGAGTGTCTTAATCAAGTAACACAGACTAACATCAAACTAACAATCCAGTGTTGTAACAAAGCTTCTTAAAACGTTTTTTTTTTTTAAGATATTAATATTTGATGTTTTTTATTAAAATATTTAACTGCACTGATGATTAAAAGTAAAAAAAGATTTCCTGGATTATTAATGTGTCTAGAAAAATCATTTTTCTTACATTTAGCATATTTTAAATTTTGCTTGAAAACTAACTACATCGGTAACTCATGCTTTGTTATTTTTGTTAATGTAAAAACATATAATGACTGTTTACTTTATTGGTGTTATAAATAAGAACAGTACAATTCTTTTATTTACCAGTTCGGGATGGTAAAATGTTTGGCAGCCAAGAATTTCCTGATTTAAATGTTGACTGGAATCTACTCTTTAACCTGTTGCGTACATTCCTTTCAGCTTCTCCACTCTGTCCCGTTGAGGTAACGCAAGCAACACCTGGTGAATGCTCTCCCAACTAAAGAATAAAACAACAAAGTGAGTAAAAACATCTTCAATATCAAGCACTTTTTATTTAATTTATTTAACCTAATAACAATAAATTCTAAAATTATTTGTTGTACATTTCATCTGAAACTTAACATAATGGGAAGAATATTTCAAATATTAAGGAAGATAAAGTGCTGAAGAAAGTAAACTACAACAGAAAGTGAGAAAAAGTGCTTATCTGATTAACAATAACAACTTATAAAAACAAAAAAATTTGAAAATCTTAACTACATAGCATACAAACTCAAAACTCAATTTTAAATACAAAGTAATCGATTGAGTATGAGATCATACTGCCCAAATAACACCATGATTTGTCATAAGTTTATGTTTTCATTACTTTAAGTCACAAGTTTCTGATTCGTTTTTATAGCGTTCACCACCAGTAGGTCTATATGTTGAGTAATTTTATGTTTCTGGATGTTACAACACAGTGTAAATAAAACACTGAGCAAAAAAATGCATTGTTGACTCACACAGTAATTAGTGGGATTAACTGCAATGCTGATTATATTTTTGTTTAAATTGTCTTGTTTGATTTGGATCTTATTAGGAACCCTGTAACCAACAAAGCTTGGTATTTCTAGGGTTAGAAAATGTCATAAAGTAACTAAGTTTGAAAAATCTTATGACATTCATTTTGTTGTCTGTCTGAAATACTATTTGCTTGTTACTGTAATAGGACCTATGTCCTATTTTTGTCAGATCCTACTGCTTCTGTAAAATATATTATTTAATGAGTTTTCTGTTTATTTTTTTAACCAAGTGTTACAGATACTTAGAAAAAATAGCTGGCCTTATTTTTGCTCTGTTTCATTGTGAAACCACAATTGTTTCAAATTTACAAATTAACCAATGGCCAAGTTTACCTCTACAGTTTGATAATTTGCTAAATTTCACACATTATCAGACTTTAATTATTCCAAAGTTATACTGAAACTATTAGCCAGATTTACTTCTATAGTCCATTAAACTATTAGCTTCCACACATTATGAATTTTGAAGTAGATAAATAGCATGCATTACCTCTATTGCTTGACTATCTACTAGTTCCCATACACTGTCAGTCTCCAATCTCTCCAGGGGTCCACTAGTGGTTGAAACACTATTATCACTAATTGGGCCATTATATAGTGCTTGATCCATTGCACCTGGTACATCTGAGGTCCCCTCACTTGCAGGGCTACCATTTTGCTGTGGAGACCCCTGGCCCTAAAAGAGATATAGTAAGTTTCTGGTTACTACTGATATATTTCACTTTAACACAAGGTTGAGGTTTTTTTAAAATTTTTATCTCATCAAACTGACAGCAATTGATTAAAAATTTTCCATGACCAGTTTCTAATGCATACGTATATATGAATGAAAGTTTCACTGTTATATCGTTATGAGTCAGATAATAACAAGCTGATAGTCAAATGTAATTGCAGTACTTTAAGTGAAACCTTTTTTTTAGATAAAACATTTAGCACATCCTACCTCAGATTTTACACTTGGGCTGGACAAAGCAGCACCTTTACTGCCCGATCCATCATCAGAATGTGGACTGCCATCAATGCTAATCCCTGGATTTGATGGTTTATCATCTTTTGCTCCTGGTCCTCCTGATCCACCAGATCCATTTCCTTTGTGTTTCTTGTTAGCATAAAATTCTGGCCCATGAACAGTTTTTACATGTTTTCGTAGAGAGCTTGGATCAGTATAGCGTTTAGTGCAACCAGGAGCTTTGCACACATATGGTTTCTAAAATACATCAACATATTAACTGCATTTCTATTTAAAAAATACAATTGTAAATAAAAACACTTAAATAAAAAGAATATTGTCCTTATTCATGCGCTGCTGGCTGTTGAGAAAGATTATATTCATTGCGTATACTTTTCTCATCCAATGATTCTTTTGGTATTATTATACTATGTCATTCATTTTTATTAATTATATTTTAAATATTTTCAATTGCTTTTATTATTTAAGAAGGCCCGGCATGGCCAGGTGATTAGGGCACTCGACTCGCAAGCTGAGGGTTGCTGGTTCAAATCCCGTCCGACTAACATGCTCACCCTTTCAGCCTTGGGGGCA
>NW_013670541.1:41081-55706 GCF_000517525.1 Limulus polyphemus | reverse complement strand
GTTGGCGGTGGGTGGTGATGACTAGCTGCCTTCCCTCTAGTCTTACACTGCTAAATTAGGGATGGCTAGCACAGATAGCTTTCGTGTAGCTTTGCACGAAATTCAAATACAAACAATTATTTAAGAAAATTTTACAAACTCCCAATACGTATACAGATATATTCTTTTTTAATACTCCATTTTATTTTAGTTTTTGAAAGCATGTATAGAGTTTAGCTTGCTTGGAATAAGGTTTGGATTTTTGAATAACATAATTATGTCTTCAAGGACTTACACAGTGACAAAAACAGCAAATATTTTTGAGAAACAGAAGGAAATATGAAACTATGCTTTAACTTAAGTATTTGTATCATAAAATAAAACCAATAAAAGTGGGATTTAATTTTAAAATAAGTTGATAAGATAATTTTTGTTTCTGCTATACTAATTACAACTTTGTTTGAATTTTAATGATGCATCCTATTGTAATTTTTAAGTCCATAATATTAATAAGTAACATTATTTCACTTAATACCTTCACAGTGTATCATTCATCCTTACAAAAATTATGTTTTTGTAATTCAAAACATGAAACATATTTGAAGAACATAGATTTAATGGAGTAAGTTCTATGTAAGTTCATTCTATTTAGACAAGGAACTTTCTCCACTATAGATCAGAGAGTAAAAATCATAATTCTATCTAAAAACACACTTTTACTAATTTAAGGCTGCATTTCTCACCTCATTTGAATGGGTCCTATTTTGGTGTTTGGCTCGATCAGATGCATTACTAAATGCCTTAGTACAACCTGGGAACTCGCATGTATATGGTTTTTCCCCCGTGTGAGACCTCAGATGGGTTTTTAAGTTCTCCAGACGTGAGTATGCTTTACTGCAACCTTCAAACTGAAGGGAAAAGTTTAAAACATTCTTGTTTTTTCAGTATTCCTTACATTAGAGGTTATAGTACAAGAACATAGCTAGAGGGGGTCAAATGACTACCCTAATATTCTGTTGTTTTTTTTATAAACACTTGAATTTCATTAGTTGCATATAAAAAAGGTCCAGATCCTTTTTTTTGTAAAAGACCACTTCCCTCCCTTACATCCCTGCAGTAAAGTTTAAAACTTTCTTGTTTTTTATCATTAATCTTTACACACTAAAGATTCCAATTTATACTGTTGCACTTTTTTCAGTATCCTAATAATTTTGAGTTATTTATATATTTATGACTGCTTAAATAAAGAAAAAAATGAATTTAAAGCTTAATTTTGCAAACATTTCAATAAAACATTTATCTTTTTTTGTTATTCCTGCAAGATTCAGATGTTTCAGCTTGATAATTTATTTTTTTGTTCACCAATCTGAACTAGAAAAAAAAAGTACAGCACAGCAATAAATAAAAGTCTCTTGTAGTTTCATAGAATCTTTTTCTAACACCCCTAATGGCCACAATGAAGCCATCTTCTTAGTCTTAATAGTTATCCTTACTCTAATTTCCTTTGCTTTTCAATACTCATATATTAATCATCGTAAATCTTCCTACCCACTTTCCTAATTTTCTTTAGAAATACTTGCACTTTCATAGCTTTGTTTATTAGTATTCTCATATTAAGGATGGTTAAAAAATTACTTCTCACTATCACAATTTCCTATACTTGTACCTTCATTTTAAGATTGGTAAAAACATTATTTTTCATTTGCATAACTTCCTCTGCTAATACTCTCATATTAAGATTTAAACCTCCTTACATTTAATTTTCCACCCTTAAAAAAACTTACTGTGCACTTATGAGGCTTTTCTCCAGTGTGTCGTCTCATGTGAACAACTAGCATATACTGTGCTTTAAAAGGCTTTTCTTCTCTAGAGCAGTCTTCCCATCGACAAACAAAAGTTTTCTTGTTCCCATGGATGTGGTCATTATTTATATGCTGCAAAAAAGTACAAGTTCATCGATAAGATAAAATGGGCTGCTAAATTATTTACTAAATAAAAATGTGACAAAATCTGACTTTATGCACATCTTTAAGCCTCTTTAAAAAATAATTATACTAAACTTCAAAAATCTGATTTTTATATTATGTTACCATTTGAATAGCTAGTTATTTTCAAGCATTTTATATTAAATTATTAAACTAATTGATAGTGTAAAGAAATCTAGAGTAGCTAATTTTGACACATTCACCATTAATAGAGTACTTCAATAACCAACTAATACTTTGTCAGAGACATTTTAAATATCAATGCCTATAATTAAAAAATATTAAAGTTTAAATACAATTACAATTGTTAACATAGTTGTGCAAGTTCTGATTTGAATGCAACTTTAACAATTCACATATAAACACAATGTAACTTTAATTATCAAGTTTTTAGTATGACAACTTTGAAGTTTAACACCTAAAGATACCTTAACAAGCTCATTCTGGGTGCCAAACTCTTTTCCACAATCTTTCCAATGACAGTTTGTTTCCACAAAATCTCCAGGTTCATCTTTGAGATCAGCAGCAGCATCACGATCATCGTCTGCTCCACATGGTTCACCAGCTGTGCTGCTCATTGATTCTTTTTTAATCTTGTTTCTTCGACTTTCTTCTGCATCAACTGTGCTGCTCACCACATTACTGGCCATTTCTCGATTTCCCACATCCAGCTGTTGCAAACATAAGTATTTTAATAATCTAACAATAAACATTTTCATAAACTGTGAATAACACTTTTATAATAAAACTGTTTCCCACTGAGACACCAAATGAAATATCCTATTACTATACAAATTATTTAAAAGCTGTAAAAACAATTAGAACAGCTAAAAGTGATGCATAACCAATAATAAAATTTCTAAACATAATGAATTTAATTGTAACCTCCAAAATGGTGTCAACATTAGTAAAGAAAGTAACTTAGTCATGTTTGAGCAAGCTAAATAATTATCTTGTAAAATAAGTTAACAGTGCAGTAGAGCACAAGGTTATTCAATCAAAACAAAGTAATTCTAATTAGAGAAACATTCAAATAACTAGAAACAATACTCTCTTGTTAACAGAAGATAATTCTGGTCTTAAGTACTTAAGTAACACTCACGCCTGAGTCAAGCTTCATGCTTCCAAAAGTACCACCTGAAGCTACAAGGCCATGACCAGTTAGTAACGACTGCTGTGGAAATCCTGAGTTGGGTGGAAAAAGAACAGAAGAACCTAACCCCCCCTGGCACATCAGCTGGTGGAGTTGCTGTAGATGTGGAGGAACAGTGGGAGAAGAGACACCCATAGCTGGACTGAGTGTTCCTAATTGAATTATAAAGATTACTTATTTAATGAAAAACAATTTAGATGCCTTTATTTTCGTTTTTAAATTTCAATTTGAAAGTAAAGCATGAATTGAATATTCTATAAAGGTAACTTTCATACAAGTATAAGTCATAGTGAAAAATGTTATAGTGATAACACATTGTAATGAGTTGAGTGGAAAGTAATAGCTCAGAAAGTAATGCCTGGTTTCAAAACACTACAGGAAGCCACAGGTTTCAAGTCTTGGTCAGGGTAGGATGACCCTCACCTAGTTACAATTTGGTGCATGAACAATAATATCTTTGATACAGAAATAAGCGAGGTATATGATTATTAAGTTGTACAATACAAGATTATGGATGAGGATGTCCTTAGGAATTACTGAAAGGGCATACAATGAACAAGGTAGAGAGCTGTCTGCTTATATATCTATATTAGTGTCAGCCATAGGTCTTTGTGTCGAGTCTTGGTTCTAGTAGATTACTTCTTACCAAGACAAGTTTAATTAAGAAGAACAATGCAAAACCCCTAGGTTATATAATTTTCAAGGACAGACCACTCTTTATCAAGGGTGAATTAAGTTGTTTGATATCCTATTTGCTTGTATATAAAAAGGCATTACTTAAAAAAATTGCCATACACAAATTTATTTTTGAATATGAGACAAAGACTGAACAATGCATGATGCTTTTAGCTAACAACTATAACCAATGTTTATGTTTTGAAGGAAAACAAGTACTGACTGAACTGTTCTTTCATAAATACATCCTGTATATAGTTAGCACTGTAATTGTTACATCGTACAAAGATACAAGAGATCATACTTCTTACCTTGACAATTTATCCTGATGTGCACAAAAACAAAATATAAAAAATATAAGTATATTAAGTTGCTTCAAAGAATTTTAAAAAGAAAATCACAAAATGTATTTCAATCCTATGTCAAAATCATACTTATATATCTTATAATACAAATGAGTAACTTCAAATTTTGATTATCAATTCGTTATAACAATACATAAAAACATTTACTACCACAGAAGACTAAAAACAAACATAAAAGAGCTTAGAAGTGTTTAGGGATACTATTTCTAATTTTTTACAAAAAAATTAAATACCACATATTCAGATTTTATAAAAAAAATATTACATACCAGCAGAAAGATGGCCATATGATCCACTGGCACTAGAGCTTCGAGATCCATTCATGAAAGACATCAAGGAATTTGGAGAAAATCTAATCATAGAACTGATATCAAAAGAGTCCGAATAGGGTGAGCTGGACATAGCTCGCTTCCTTCCATGTCGAAACCCTGGTCTGGGACTAGTCAGACGAGAACCTGAAGAAAACAGAGCAACAAAGAGGTAGGAGATTACCAATCTATCTTTACTTTCAGGTGATAATATGAAGGTTACTTAAAACATATCAGAACCAGATCACCTGGTTTATAACACAGTAATAAGGTATGCAGGCAGTTTTTAGTAAACAAGTAGAAGCAAGCTGTTTTTGATATTTGATGCAAATCTGAGTCCACAGTTTAATGCTTTCACTCCTGAGGATGCACATGTGAGTGTTTAGCATTCATTCATGTGTGCTTACGATGCACATGTGCATTGATTTGTTATGACTGTTATTGTTTAAATTGAAAACACAATGATATTGCACTAAAACACTTATCACAACTTGCCATAAGTGATGCCAAGCATCACAGCAGTTAACATGTTAAACTCATATCATTGACAGTTCATAGACAGATCTAATGTATGAGTCCTCATGGGATTATTTATCTGTCATAATTGTAAAGACAAAATAAATCAGATAAATCTAAATTTCTTGAATTAGAAGGATACCAAATTTAAATTTTTGTTCTCTCTGTATAAGTAGAAAAAAATAGTTTTAATATAATATACATATTCAATTTTATATTATAAATTCAACAAATTTAAGTCAAACTTATGATACAAATATTATGACTTTTGGATTACAGTTATAGATGAAATATTTTCCTGGATACATAACATGCTATATAACTGTTACTAGGTGATAACATTAGTTATTGACCTCTTTCACAATTCCATTACAAAGTGTGCAGGAATTATAGCTATGATACAAAACAGAGTGCAAGGATGATTAATTTTTACAAAACATAAACCTAGCACACAGTTACCTGGTCTCTTCAACAGTTAGAGATTCAAAGACCTATTACATGTAAGTATGGGTGTAGCAATTTATAGTGGTGGAGCGAAAGAGACAAGTCTCACTATGATGTTGAAATAGGAAAACAGAAGAACAACTACCTGTACAGGTGTAAAGAACTACTACATTGGGAAACACTTAGATGAAAAGTAAAATAAACTGTATTTAAAGGTTAAAACATGGAAGAAACTCCAACAGCAGATCTTGAACTCCTTCAGGACAGAAACAAATCTGTCTGAAAATGCTAAACTTGTATTTACAGTTCTACTTTTCTCTGTATCCACCCAATCAAAAAACAAGATTACAAGAACCCAGAAATACCTCTGCTCCATATGGCAGTAGTAAAGCAAAACTCTATACACAAGTTACAATAGAGCACAATACAAATATCCCAAGAAACAATAGATAGTTTTCATGATCTGACTCTCAGGCTGAATCTAGCATGTGATCTCGAAAATATTAGAACATAGAAAATGTTTACAAGTTATACACACTATAGAAGAGTAAGATGTGTAGTATTTTCACTCTAAAATATTATTTACTATTCATCTTGAAAATGTGTAAAACCATAACAAAAACTCAACTGCTAGATGTATATGACTTTTATTATTAAAATAAATAAATAAAGCTACGTCCACCATTACTAATATAATGATATAAATAAAACAAAGCTATGTTTAAACTTACCATCTACAGAAAAGCCTAGGTCTGCACTTGCAGCTGAGCTAGGTGGAATAGGATGGAAATCCCCAACCAATCCCCGTTGGCTGAGTGCTGCCACTTGGTGGAGGTAGTCCGGGTGCATTGTTAGACCTGCAGGTTTTCAAAACATGATCAACAATTTTAATACGGCTTAGTTGTAAACCATTCAAAATCACATAAGTTGTAAATTTTGAAAATTCCACCTGTCAAATTGAATATATCAGGTAACATAATCATGTTGTGGTTAATATTATACAGCAGTACACTATGGAAGCAAAAAAAATTTTAATTGTTTTAAATTAAAAGTAATACTTACATTTTACATATATATATATACTTGCAAGGACTTACCATACCAATATCTCAAGAGTCTTAACACTCTGATTTCTTAATACAGAGATTCAGCTTTAACTGTTTTTCTTAAGAGTACTATAGAAAAGTCTAAAATTAGTACTGAAGCCCATCACCACATAAACACAATTACATAGCCTGCAAAATGAAAAGGTTCATTAAAAAAATAGAGAGAGAAAAAAAAAAGTTCACATTTGGTGATACAACAATGAGCACCCTCAACCAAAAACAGCTCAACAGCCTTTTTAAGACAAAGCTGAAAACATTTCTAGGTAGTTAGGAATAAGCCTTTTGTATTTAAATATACATAATGATTAAAAACTACTAATATTTTTTTTTACCAGTACAGAAATTAATGTAACTGAAAAATAAAGAAATACGTATTTGTATCAAAATTTAGTCACTTTTGATCAAGCAGATCATAAGCAATTTAAATGGTCAGTTTTCTTGACCAACAGAAGATTCATACAAATAGAAACAGTACCTAAGCAATCTAACTGGACAAATCTCTGAACCATCAAAACATCTTAACACAAAGAAATAGTACTTAATAATATTTAAATAATCAGTTGTTTCTACAAATATAAATGGTAAAATTTGTTGTTTCTTTCAGTGAATTTGAAGTTCTTACAAATGAAAAAGTAATTACGATTTACAATAATGCAAGTGTCGTGTTCTATAAGTGAATAGAAAACTTTTACAAAATCAATTGCTGCATTCATTGCAGTACATGGCTGTATTTTAAAAACATCTTCCACAGTTGGATGATATACATTTCATATCTGACTTCATCTGAAAAACATATGGTAAGAGGTAACCATCATCAAGTCAACAAGATGCTGTTGCATTTTTAAAATATTTTACACAGTTGGATAACACACATATTCTTCTATGGAGTATACACACATTGAAAGCTAGACAAAAAACTCATTCAGTTTAAAAAAGAGATTCATTTCTCTTAGTACCTTCTTTGTTGTCATTCGGAAATAATCCTGTATCCAATAGCAGAAATGTTGTTTTTGCACCACAAGTTATAGTTACTCCCCTGACTAGAGATATATTATTACAGGGTCGGTATCCAGCTCCATACAATATATTTCATGGTCAACAGATCCATTAGCTCTTTACATAAATCATTCTACAACTGAGTGTACAAACTAGATAAGATCTTTTTCACTAGAAGTTTAATAAATCCATCACTTAAGGAGATTAATCCCAAACATTATCTGCTTTTCCTTCTTGGAAAGGATGAATGATCAGATCTCTTGAATGACTCTTTGTGAGGCAACTCAACAGACAAGAAAAATGAGTAGTAAACCAATACTGATTGGTAGATTCTCTTGCAGGACTTATGTAGTATGTGAAAGCAACATCAAGGACGAAATGTTGATTTTTTTTATCACTTCAACCAACTTTAAAAATCAATGGTAATAAATTTATCAACACACTGAAAAGATTAGTTAACTTTCATGAAGTTTATGAAATACAATGTCATTTGAAAACATGTTAACAGAAACTGTAGAATTTTTATGACAATGAAATTACTTTGTTCAAGTTATAAAGTTACATTACCTTAAGTAAAACACTAGGCTTGATTTTCTGTTTATCTTATAATGAATTCGCTTAATATAGAAATTTTCCAGTTACAAAAAAGGGACAGGCCTGGTATGGCCTGGTGATTAGGGTGTTTGACTCGCAAGTTCGAATCCTATCATGAATATGCTCACCCTTTCAGCTGTAGGGACATTATAATGTAATGGTCAATCCAATTTGTGGTTGGTAAAAGAGAAACCCAAGAGCTTGGGGTGGGTGGCATTGAATAGTTAGCTACCTTCCCTCTCATCTATCACTTATAAATTATGAACAGCTAATGCAGATATATATATACAGCTCTTGAGTAGGTTTGCATGAAATTACAAAAACAAACAAAAAAGGAACACTCCTCTCCATAAAAATGGATTCTAAAGGACAGAATGAATAATAAATAATAAAACTAAAAAAAGGCAGGAATATTGAAAACACTCACAAGTTGATAAATATGTAAAACATAAAAATTATTCTTAATGTTCACATAATAATCTGTTTTGTACATTTCTGAGTTAGTACTTCTAGAATTTTGGTATTCTTGAACAGACTTTGAAAATATTTTTAGCACTAAATATGTAGATAGAGAAAACAGCCAACAAAAATACAATGTGAAGTGCTTGTGTAATACAATAATGCCATGGTGATAGTTTAAGTGCTGCATCATTTGTATTTTTTATTTGCGATATTAAAAAAAATACAAAATTCACACATTATGCAATATAGAAAAAATACAAAATTCACACATTATGCAATATGGAACGCATAACTTCTATTCTTTCCTGTTCCATTTATGTTATTTTCAATTTCTACAACTTCAGTGATAAAATTACAATTTTTAACAGAAATATCCCTTCACTCTTAGTTTTGCTGCTACAATTTAGCTTTATTATATACAGTAGTAGGATATGTGGTCAACAAACCTTGAGTATCCATGGGGCTGAAGCCTCTAACTGACATGGATGGGTTGGAATGAAAAGAGGAGTACAACTGCTCCATATAGGCTGGGCTGAGACGATACGGATGATGAAATCCAGGATCCATTTGCCCATTTGAAACTCCCCGACGTTGCGTAAGGAAAGGAAGTTCTGATAATCCGGGACTTGCTCCATTGCTTGCAAGTCTGAGAAACACAGAACCAGACTATTAGATTAATCTGAAACTTATATACAAATATACCGACACACACTGTTGGCCTATAAAAGCGTCTCTTTATACTTGTAAGAAAAAATGTTAAGACTCGTACTTTTTAACTGTCGTGACTGATCAACTGGTGCAAAAGTAAAAACATAAAAAATAACTTGAGGTTTGTGCTAAATTTTATGGCTGTAAAGGTCTTGCACACTGTTTCCAGTAACGTTTTACTTAATCTTATCCTTCGACACTAGGACACCTTTTCACCTGACTAATAATTATTACAGGTTTTTCAAAACAAAATCACACTTTACGTTACACTTTGTGTAGCATCAAACATTATTTTACGTTTCATCCAGTACTGCACTAATTACACTCCCCAGGTGGCTCAGGGATAAGTCTGAGGGCCTATAACGCTAAAAATCGGGTTTCGATACCCGCGGTGGGCAGAGCACGGATAGTCTATTATGCGCTAAAATACTTTAGAAATCGTGTTCATATCTTCCTAAGACTGTTAACACTGTGTTAAAAGATGACGCGTATGCGAAAATATTTACGTTTAAAAGGTCAACTAAACACTTAAAAAAATGTCTTACCTATCATATATGACAACTGGTGGATATTTAGCTCCCTTTTCTTTGAATGAAGTATTATTTGTTAAGATCCAGAATTTAGTTATATGCCTAATCTTCTCTGTTGTGTTTGAATTTGAAAATTATTTTTTAAACCTCTTAATTTATTTGCTTGCCGACTTTTTATCTTTTTTTTTCCTTCTTGGGAAGCAAAGAATGATTTGTGGAACTATATAAATGTCACATAAATTTTCATCTGTCAAATATCTAATTACACGAATGAAATCGTTATGATATAATTCGGCTTACCGGCGTAGCTGGCATGGAAAATTAATTTAAGTTTCTCGCACAAAATATTTCGTGAACGCCTTAGGCTACTTTATATCATATTAGATAGCATGCAATAAAGTTGAGGTCAATTTTGATGTCATTTGATAAAGAAGATCATTTTTACCCCACGACCTAACGTGTATTCGTGACAACATCCATATCCGCAAAAAAAAAGTTAAAAAGAGAAAGAGAGAGAGAAAAAGCGCCATCTCCCGAGGCGGAACAAAAACTTCGCCACACGAAACCACCAGGTAATTCCGACAGATCACTGAAGGCTTGATCACGAAACCCCAGCGTTAGCGGCTTCAGAGTCCAGCATAGTATAGGCTAACAAGGTGTGTCATCCATCTTCTGAGACAGATGCTTGTTGAACAGGATAGATCGAGGTCATTAATGGTCTAATCACTTCCTTTTTCTTCACCAAAACCTATGTAGCAGTCAGATTTCAGTAATCAAAAGTCTCGAATTTCTCAAGCCAGCGGCTTTAGTCCAAAGAAACCTGAAAAGCGAAGGTTTGCATGTGAATCGAAGGGCGACTGATTTACAAAGCCTGTGGTTAGTAGAAAAACATTACTTGTAGCAAATACTGTTGCCAACATATTATTATGCTTAAACAGTCATTGCCTTCTAAGAGTTGTTTATCAGGTTGATGGCGTGGTACAAGTCGCAGTAAGTTAATAAGTAAAACTTAATCTGTTACTGGAAAATAATTTATTAGTCTTCGAAAACTTATGTGAAGCCTACTCACTGTTATGGTTGTCCCACACCACATCTTATAACTTAGCTCATTGGCTAAAGTTTGGAAGGGGCAGCACCATATATTCAGTATGCAAATAAATCTCAGGATCCAAGTATGTTTATCCAACCACGTAGAGTTTCTTTGTTTATTTTGTTGTTAAGTGCAAAGCTACACAATGGGTCATATGTGCTCTGCCCATCGTGGGTATCGAAACCCGAATTTTAGCGTCGTAAGCCTGCAGACTTGCCGCTGAGCCACTGGGGGGGGGCACATATAGAGCTAAAGGACACAGTACATCCTTGAGAAAATGTAGACGTCATTTTTGAACGTTCTTTTTTTATTACCTTGATAACAAGAAAACTGTTTTGAACGTAATTTTTCTTAAACCATGAAACATATTTTATAATAATAAAGTTTTATACTGGCTTTTCTGCAACGAATCCCATGTATTTATGAAAGGTTTATCGTTGAATTACAATATCAAAGGGGGAAAAAAGAATGAAATATCATGCACGTAAATCACCAAGAAACATCCAGTTCCATTTGGTATAACAGGGTAATAAAACAGTTAAAAATATTCATATCATCCGTAATCTTACAAAAGCTGCTTTAAGTTATACTAAAAATACAAGGTGATTATAAAGAAATCCCCATATATTATAAGTTTTATTCAGGAAAGTTTGGACCTTTTACAGGGTGTTTCCAAAACTGTTGCAGAAATTGTTCAACATTCTTTTCGTCATTCTCAACCAGCATATCATGCTTAACCCTAAATGAAGCTACTACAAGCTTTCTCTGTTCTGGACAATATTAACTGATATAGAAATATTCTGCACGTTGACACGTAAGTAAAAGCAATGCCAGTTTGCGATAAAATACACTTAGCTATGCAGTATAATAACGTTTTGAAACACCCTTTACAATGTTCAAACTATCTTGATGGAAACTTATGCTTTCCACTGTGTCTCTAGTGAAATGTTCCCCTTGAACACAAGCCTGGTGGTTAGGGGCGCTCGATTAGCATTCTACGGATCGCGGGATCGAAACCCTTCACCGAACATGCTTGTCCTTTCAAAAACTGGGGAGGTTATAATGTGAAGGCCAATCCTATTATTCTTTGGTAAAATAATAGTTTAAAAGTTGGTGGTGGTGGATGATGTTGACTAGCTGCCTTCCTTCTAGCATATCACTTCAAAATTAGGGATCGCTAGCGCTGATAGCCCTAGCGTAGCTTAGCGTGAAATTTAATAAACAACCCCTAGAACACATAGTTTTAAGATCTAAGCAAAAAAATCAAACAAACAAAATGGGAACCCATTTTACTAAAGAACAAGCTTGCTTGTCAAATTCATAGTTCTATTTTATTTATTTTTTTCACTTTAGTTATCTGAGTGTCTTGGCAACGACTTGTTTTGATACCATTCGTTAACGGAGGGTTCCCCATATTGTATTATACTGAGTAATTTTATGGTTTTGTCTATTATTACACTCAGTTTAAAGAACTGACCACACGAATTAGGTTAACTCGCTCATTTAATATATCAAATACATAGAAAACCACGGCAGTAAGTTAGTGGATTTATTGCAATATTGATGGGTTTCTTTAATTTTGTGTGTGTGACTCGTGTGTTATAAGGGACCCTATAACCAACAAAGTCATGGAGCTACAAGCAATTTGATGAATAGTTTTGTTTGTTATTAAATACAAATTTACACAGTGGGCTATTAGTACTCTACCCACAACGGATATCGAAACCCGATTTTTAGCGTCATGAGCCCTCGGACTTGCCGCTGGAACCACTGGGGAGCATAAAGTTTTTTTTTGTTTGTTTGTTGTTAAGCACAAATTTAAACAATGAACTATTCGTGCTGTTCTCACCATTGGTATCGAAATCCGACTTTTAGCGCCATAAGCCCTCAGACTTGCCACTGGGGAGTATGAATAGTTTAGAAAAAAATGTGTTTAAAAAGCCGTTGGGATATGACCCAATCGTCAACTTTTATGGTATTCTCACATGGAAAAACACACACACACATATATATATATATATATATCATTTAAACCTGAACAGATTACTTGTTTCTTAATAAGAGAAAGTACTTGTCCAAAAATTTTACACCTGTCGAAAACGTTTAAAAATACCCTATTTTATAAAGGAAGTTACTAGAAATAAAAAAAAAGAGTACTGGTTAGTTTTTATTCCACTCAATCCTTTTTTCAACATTAAACTACTTTGAAGGAACTAGAAAACGACCCTTCAAAGTTTGACCCATGAAATATAGTGTACGCACTTAAGTTCCTTTTTACGACACTAAGGTCAAAGTTAAGTATTCAAATATTATGGTAGCGAAGCGTGATCTGTTCATTCTGTTAAACCGTAGTTTGGGTGACACTACATTGCAATAAGACTCATTACTATACCTTACTGTAATCATAATAGATAATTCAAACTTTCAATAAATATAGAATTTCCATAAGCGTTAATCACTTGATATGAATTTTTAAACTTTAATTTTTTTCTTTCTCTCGTGGTTATTTTGTGAACGAGCAGTAATTACCTAGGACTTAGTGAGTAAACTAACTGAATATTGAATAAGCTGAATCTGACAATCTATTAAATTTTCTGTCTCCTCTAAATGCCTTTAATCTTAATTTCATTTAAAATTAGTACCTGTAGTTTATAAGATTTGTATGTTTGACACGTAAATGGAGATATAATATCTAAGACACAGATATTCCATTAATTTATCAAATACATCACTTAACATGAACAAATTATTTTTTTACAAATTCATTAGTTAATGTGTGCATTTCGACTCAATAGGACTCATGGAGTCTTTAAGAAGCAGGTGTTTTAACAAGTACTTTTTTTTTACCGGCACATCTGCTGCCGTAGACAGATGATCAACTAGGAAATTTGATGCGTTAATAAAAGTTGGGTTATTACTCATCACATATAAAGATATATGTGTGTTTATTGTCTGTAAGTTTACAAATTTAAAACATTAACACGTTGGAAGTAACAATGGTTAAGTCTACTGTGAATACTAACTTGTAACCAGTAGTTATCCGCGTGTTTGCACATTACACAATTCGCAGCCAGGGACAAGGTTCAGTGATCACATCAGAGTACTGTAATTAGGCTTAACATTAATACTTTATATACATATTATTAAAGAAATCTGGGCAAGTGATTGATATCAGTTAACAACAGTTTAAGTTGCATATACGGTTTAGGTATAATACAAGGAGATAGATACGTTAATGCTGTTCTTCTTAACAGATATAAAGCAGAAATAAGTGAATGTGTAACTCGATATTTTACTCTCCTCATTCCTGTGTAAAAACTTCATTATATGGTTTCCTAAATACATATGCTTGTATTGTTTCTTTATTTTTCTTACAGCAAACCCACATAGGGCTATCTGCTGTGTCCACCGAGGGGAATCGAACCCCTGATTTTAGCATTGTAAATCCAAAGTCTTACCGCTGTCACACAGGGAGACCATATGTTTGTAATTCAATAGTGTTCAGTAGGTCGAAAATGAATTAACAATGATGCTTTCAAATTCTCCACCAACTACCATTAAAACATAATTTTTGTAACAATGGTGCTTTCAAATTCTCTACCAACTACAATTAAAACATAATTTTCGTAACAATGATGCTTTCAAATTCTCCACCAACTACCATTAAAACATAATTTTTGTAACAATGGTGCTTTCAAATTCTCCACCAACTAC
>NW_013670541.1:33434-40081 GCF_000517525.1 Limulus polyphemus | reverse complement strand
TTTTCAAGTAATTCTTAAACCATTCAGTGCACGGCACATTTCTCATAGGTACTATTTTTACATTGTGGATTTCGTCTAATACAAATAAACAAAAGTTGTATGACAACGGATATCCGAATTTCTTTTTCAAATCTTATAAACTAAATCTTTGTAATTATGGAGGGGAAACGAAGGACATTCTGCTTATTCTCTATTTCGAGCATTTCCTGAAAAACGAAATTTTGGTAATCCACATATTTGGATTATGCACATACAAATTAGCTTTAAAAAACCATGGTTACAGACTTTTACCAAAAAATATCTTTGCTTATCACAGCTTTCGATTTCTGTACTATAGTATGATAAGCTATTTCAGTTAAATATCTCTGTCAGTTGAGAAAAAAAAACTATTTAACCCATCTAAAAACGCTATGTTTGGGCTACTCGTTTATATAGATATGAAAAAGAAACACCATGTTTTCGTACATTAAACTACATAATTTGACCCCCGGATACGTTTATATAGAACCTTTGACATGTTTATTTATTCATTATTACTTTATCTGTTTAGAGGTCGTGGTAGTCCTAAAATGTGTTTAAAATTGTAACAACATGATTATTTTTAAACGTCTATAGTTGATTGAAGAAGGCAACTTACCCGGTTGGAGACGGGTGGTGCAGGGAATGTAGCCGCGGTTCCCACACATAACGGCCCTCGTGCGTTCTCTGGTCCACAGGAATCGGTGCGTGCACTGTGGCGAAGGCACTCGGGAACTGAAGAGGAAGGCCTGAAGGAAAAGACACGCACTTTTGAGGCATGAGATACAAAATACACAGAATTTCAATAAAACAGAACGTTTTTCACAGTCAATCCAGTTCATGCTATTAGTTTGTCTTCTCAGAATTTTCTTTTGTATTTCTCAGTCAAAGGCATACCAACTCAAACATGGCTGCACTATACGAAATTGAAGGACAACTGTGCGCGGACCTATCGCCGACCTTACTGCGTGACAGGCCCGACAAACAGGCCCATAGAAGAGCTGCAGGGGGTCAACTAGTCCCCAGGAATAGACACATAATGCATGACTTGACAGTTACCAGAGTAAGAGCAACACTGTGAGAACGGGCTCTCGCCCTCCTCTGATCCTCTAGCAACGCAAGCAGTTTACCGGAGCCGCGGGATACGAGTAATTAAGTTTTCACGGAACGGACTGGTTTCCTCAAAAGGCTGTAGCTGGACAAAGATTGATGATTCTCCCGATAACGTGTTCACTAATTTATATCCAGTTTCTCATCGGACAAGAGGACACAAAAGCTGAACGTGGTTTTGTGACCTCAAGATCGACGAGCACACCTTATTGTATTTGACACTGGAGCTATCTTCTTCACAAGGACATGTGCCAAACTGTGAAATGGCCCATCTAGCTTAGATGCAAGTCAATATGACTTGAAGGCTTTTTCTTCTGTTGTAGATTCATCTGCTTCATATTTGATTGCACCATAGGGATTAGATTATAATACTCGATAATAACAAATCATTTCAAATTGACCAGAAATTTAGCACAGTTCTGGAGGGATACTAGTTTCCGGAACGTCAGCCATTTCTCACCATTTCAGACATGTTCAAAACCCCATATTCAATCAGTTGTTTGTCACTACCCGGATGTTATTAATGGTAAAAAACAACAAAAAAAACTACAATTTATTTTTGTTTTTAAACAGATCTTTTTTATTTTCTTTTTTTGTCAGATCAGTGAAACCAAATTATAAGTTTTTCACAACTTTAACTGAAGATTATGCTTTAATCCTTTTAGAATAACCGAATATGAAATAAATGTATCTACCACAGAAGAAAACCCCAAGTCATTACTACATGCATCTAGTTTAAATGTTTACGCGTGGGCCAATTCATAGTTGTGAAGTAGAGATAGTTCCAGCTTGCTCGTCGATCTTGGGTCACAACAAAATCAGACAGACATTGCAGACTCAGTGTGGATCTCACCAGTGCATTACAGTCATTCCTAACGAAAGTTGTTAAAATACTGAAACAACACAAAATTTACATAAACTAGCCTTACTCGTTACCGTTGGATACTGGCTTCCATTTTGTTTGGTTAGTTGGTTGGTGAATTTCGCAAAGCTACTCGAGGCTGTCTGCGCTAGTCGTTCATAATTAGAAGTGACAGAGTAGAGGGAAAGCAACTACCAGTCAATATCACTCACCGCCAACTCTTGGGCTACTCTTTTACCAACAAGAAGTGGGATTTACTGTCACATTTAACGCCCCCACGGCTAAAAGGGCGAGCATGTTCGATGGTGGGATTCGAACCCACGACCTGCAGATGGCGAGTCGAGCGCACTAATCATCAGGCCCTTTCATTTTATTAAGACACTTTTGTAATCCAATTCTTGGCGTCTGAGAGTATTTAAATGAGAAATTCGTCGCAATCAAATAGTCTTAATGACAGGTTCCCAGTTCTGGCAGTGGCCTCTATTCTCTGCCATCATTGTAACTCAAAATCAGAAGTCGACAGGTCTGATATTTGTATTTAATAGCTCTGATGATGCGGCGCAAACCGTCCTCTGTAATCACATGGACCCTGTTATTAGAGAGCGCATGAGCAGTAGTTCGCCAGCTGCAAAAACAGGGTATCTCAGGAGTTCGGTGACAGCAAAGTCCCAACTTCATCTATCTTTGGAGTAGAAAAACTAGCGTGCAAGCTTAATTTGTCATCTCATTAGAGGAGTAATTCAAATCTAGGCCAGGAAAACTCTAAGTCAACTCCTGGAGAATCTAAGTTGGTGTAACGATTTTGTGAAATATACTAACACTCAAATGTTATTATTTTCATTTACTTAATAAATATCTTCATGGTGTTATTGAAGTAGGTCTCCAAATGTGGGAAACCAAAAGCTGTCTTCATTTGAGTTGAAAAACAATGAATAGAACCGAATTATGAGTCAGCAATTTTTTGTTGTCACTCCAAGAAAATTATTTCCTCGGGGCGTTTTCATACTTTTGTTATATCTTAGAAACTATTAGACATAGTCAAATATATAGTGATATATGCCTACGCAATTATTAATTATCAGTGTTATGATTAAAGGCCATCATAACTGAACCGTTTACACAAATACATATGTTATACCATTAAACACTTGTTAGATATAATCTCGAAGGTACATTATAACAATGCATATTTTACTGCACAGTCATCAAACACAATTTCGTGTCCTTTTTTTCCTTGCCCGGGCGTGGCTTAATGGTTAACGTGCCATACTGTCAGTTCGAGGGTCCAGGGTTTGCGTCCTTTAGCTTCAAAAACCTCCGCACTCTCGAACCGTGGGTACGTTACTAAAATGGCAATCAAACATTTCCATTAATGTAGCCAAAGAGTTTAACTGTTGCCTTCCCTCTAGTCTATCAATTAAGAATTAGGGACAGCTAACGCAAGCAACCCTTGTATAGCTTTGCGCAAATTTCCGAAACAAACAAACAAACCTCTTAAGCAATTTAAGTAAACAAATTTTGTTAATCGTTTTCAACTATCTTCTTCGTCCATGAAATTATATTCAATAAATGACTAACAATAAATGTAAAACGTACAAAACGAGCAAGACTTCACGTAGCTTTTAAGTAATAAAAGAAATAATTATTTTGAGATGGTCAGTACAAAAGTTGAAAACATCTCCTCGGGCTTCGTGAAAGGGGAGAATAACCACGAGGTCGAAAGGCTAACTGGGTCAGAACTGAGCTCAAAACGAGTAACCCCGAACGGCTTTGTGAGAGTAACTGTACTATAAAACGCTGCGTGAGAGATGAAACACTTCTGAGTTTTGTATAGGAAAGCTAGAAAACGTCGTTTAACTACCTTGTTATGAAATTATCTTAAGTTTTTTTAAACACGTTTAAACCAAATTATATAGTTGTATAGTTCTTGTATCATTATTATATACAAATGCACGTACTAAGACATTAAAAACTACACACAATAGATGTACACTGTTTATTTCGGCCAAGTCAGTACCGGTTATTTACACAAACAAAAACCTAACATGTTAACAACTTCTTTTGTGAAGCCTCCATCTTGGCCCTACAATCTAGGAGGGGAATGCATTACCTGTCACTAACCATCGCTTGACAACCGTAATAAAATAATGTGGAACAAAAGTAAGATAACCATTAAATAGGAAGGATAGCAGTTTCCGACGCGGATCTGGTCTCGCTAAGGTTTGTCGACAAAACAACAAGCAGGCTCTCAGCATGTTGTCTTCTTACCTCCTCTGTTCTTTCCCCTAGCGACAGCCTGATTTTGGTGTTTCTGGGATCCCTTACCCAAGAACCCTGTCGGGATCCGCCAGAACAAGACTGTGTGGATCATTAAGTTTCCATAACGATATGATGTGCATATGCTATAGATATAATTTAAAATGTTTCTAAAAGTGAATGGCGAAGGTTTTGTTGATATAAATGTACAGGTTCACCTGAATAAGAACGGATTAAATTTAAACAAGTGGTAGATCCGGTGAGTAATTTGTGAACAAGTACAGACAAGCTGAGTAAAAAAAAATAATAATGTAGGAGTTAGTATAAAGACGAAAAATTGAGGAAACCATGACGTTACTCAAACGTTAAAAGGACAAAAAAATTAAATAAACAGTTAAGGACTGTATTTAATATAAACTGTAGAGACAGCCTGGAAATACAAACAAATAAACTTAAAATCGCGTCACATCCCAAAGCCTATATAGAACGTGAAAAACAAACAAAACAGTTTAAAGTTATTGTAATACAAAAAAAAAAAAATAATATGTTCAATATTCCTGCTAAAAGATCTACAGATTCAGAAGACAGGTGTTTGATGTAGATGTTGACAACATGTCTTTCTTTTAAAGCAGTTTTAACCATTTCGTTATATTTCAAGTTTTTATCACGCCCTATGGCTAACTGGCTTTGTTTGTTATACGTGTTACCAGTAAGAAACCGTATATCGCAGTGCTAACCGATGGCAGACATTGATGCAGTTGTTTCAAAAGTTGCTAAGGTTCAATCACAGTGTTTGAAGAAAAGGTTATCCTTTAGAGATGCTTGAAAGTCTAAACTCTGCTTTTCATTTTCTACTGTCTTAGAAAAGTTTCAGTAGACTGATAATAATAATAATAAACATGAACAAAAGAAAGCATCAATTCTTAATCCAGAAAAAACTATGAATGATTTGTTACTAGATGACAGGATGACTTGGATGATTCCTGTTGTTTTCTCCCAACTTGACTACGCTGTAGCTTTCAATATTTTAGAGTCATTTCTACAAGTTTCAAATTTTGCACACTTTACTTTGCTTAATTACAAAGTCTGAAGTGACGTGTCATTCATCGTACACTTGAAACTTTAATTTTCGTGAATCTTTTCTAAAGTGTCTAAATTTAATAATTAAGATTACTTGGGACACGAATTACTAAATAAAGACAGGAAAACAATTCGTCTTTTCTTTTTCGTTTTAGATTTTTTTTTTACACGGTTATATTGTTACCTCACTCGGCAGAAATAACTTCGTTTTTCGTCAACTTCAGACAACACCACCACTGATAACTGAAACGGACGTGATTATGCATCCTATAAGTAGATGTATATATATTGCGTCAGCATGTGAAGGATTAGGAATCCTATTCCTCATACGCATGGCGCTATTATTGGCTTTCCTTTTCATCCAGTACTATTTTTTCATTCTATTAAACTTTCGAAGCTTTTCATTCCTTGTATAACTCACCTATCTTTCATTCCAGTTTCGTGTGTATTATGACTTGATAATAATTACAATTCACTTAATTAATTTAGCTCATACTATATCAGTCGTTGTTCGTGAAAAGTGATGATATGAATAACGCCTAGACCACTACTATGTCATATCCCAGCCGGCCTGATGAGCCCTATTATTGAAGGAAAGTCCTCGTGTATATGACAGATGTAGTGTGGTTGACATATATCATGTTAATCCTTGCTTCCACTCATCAGTTCTTAGAATAACCCCTTGAAACTAGAAATCCTATTTTTATTACCTTACTTTTTTTTAAGTTACAGATCACTACACCGACACTATGTTATTTGTTGTTGTTTTCTATAGATATAAAATTGTTTATCTTCGTTTAAGATGAATTGCGATTTTTACTCTAATCCTCTTAAGTTATTTTAGTTTTCCTAATCCTTTGTAACGAATGTTTCCTGTGGTACTGATTCGTTAGTTAACGATGTTTGTTGCTAATCTTTATTTTTCACCCAAAACGTCATCGCTATTAGCAGCTGCTTTACTATTCTGAGATACGAGTTGTTATTATGTATAAAAAGTAACCTTTCATAAAACAAGCTCATTTTAATGGTCTAAAAACTATCTTCAAAGTCTTTTTTTTTAACCCGGTGATGTTGACATAAATATATTAAATATTTTGAGTGATTTTTGTTTTTATAATACGAAGAATTCCACAAAGAAAACGCGGGGAATCGAACCCAGTATCTTAGTGTTGTAAGTCCATAAACTTACCGCTGTCTTAGCTTGGCAAATGATTGTTGTTTGTTGTATGTTTGTTTCAGTGTTAGGTAATTAAAGCAAGAATTTGCTTTTTTTTAGCTTAAACTAGTATATTTCTACGTAATAAATTATTACAAACATTAT
>NW_013670541.1:19894-32788 GCF_000517525.1 Limulus polyphemus | reverse complement strand
CTCATAGCCATTCAGTGCGCGATAAGAATTACTTGAAAAGTACTATTTTTACATCACAATTTCTCATAGCCATTCAGTGCGCGATAAGAATTACTTGAAAAGTACTATTTTTACATCACAATTTCTCATAGCCATTCAGTGCGCGATAAGAATTACTTGAAAATTACTCCAATAACCTTTGCTTAACGTAATTTCCTGCTTGCAATCTGATTTACACATATATTAGTCTCCATATTTGTAAACCTACTTTTAACGAAAAGGTTATTTACTCTCTATACAGATCTCTTATATTTTTAAAGATACTTTAGCTCAGTGATTCTGAACGTGGGGCGCATGCCCCACAGGGGGCCATTTGGAAATGGTACATTAAGAAAAATTAAACTCCTATTTTTTTTGGTAAATTTCTAAATTTTACGTTATATTATTCTTTTCAACACCAAATTTGTTTTTATATTAGGGAGGCATAAAATTTTTTGAGGTGTCGAGGTGGGACATGGAGCAAAAAAGGTTAAGAACCACTCACTGCTTTACATGAAATTGAACCTTTCTGTTATCGACAACGAACTATCATAACGTTTGTCTGATGTAACTTTTAAATCATTCAACTGGCTTCATAAACTGTTATTGAACTTAATATGTACAGAGCTGTAAAGGGCTGGTATGGCCTGGTGATCAGGGCGCTCGAGGCACAATCTGCGGGTTGTGGGATCGAAACCCTTAGCCGAACGTGCTCATTCTTTCAATCCTGGGGCGTTATAGTGTTACAGTCTATTCCACTATTCATTGGCAAAAGAGTAGCCAAACAGTTGGCGGTGGGTGGTTTTCTAGCTGTTTTTCCGATTGTACGTCACTTAAAATTAGGGACGATTTAGAGGATACAGCCGTCGAGTAGCTTTGCTCGAAATTCGGCAAGCAACAAGCAGATTCGTAAAAGTGAAACGTACACTTTTATTACAAGATACGACATTCACGCTTGTCAACTGTGAGACCCGGTAAATATAACTAGGGCTTCATCCAAACTTTATATAAAATACAAACAAACTCCTCGTCCATCGATCCATCATGCTCATTCTTCAGCTGTTACATCGACGTTTCTTTTTTAATCTTTTAATTAACGTTTCTACATTTCGTCTTCCTGCAAAACCACTGTTGCTGTAAAGGAAAGTTAAGACAGTAGATACATAGGTATTTTGTATTTATAGTAAAGCTACTAAGGCTTTTTACCACCATTTCTAATTTTTAACTACCAAAAAAAAAAAGGAAGGCAGCCAATCAGCAGCGCCACATCATCCACGTTAAAGGATTGATTTACACTCTTATAACGCATCCACAGCTTAAAATGCGGGAATATTTTGTAGCTGTGAGGTGTATGCACTCTAGATTCGTTTGTTATTTAAAATGTTTATGATGTTTAATAATTAATTCCTGTTAGATGAATGTTAATATGTTTGTGATTTGTAACAATTAACCCTTCTTGTATGAATATTTATTAATATGTTTGTGATTTGTAACAATTAACCTCTCTTACGTGAATGTTTTTGATTTATAACAATTAACCACTTTTGTGTGAATATTTGTTAATATGTTTATGGTTTGTAATAATTAACCCCTCTTGTGTGCTTGTCCGTTAAAATGTTTGTGATTTGAAATAATTAACTCCTCTTGTGTAAATGGTTGTTAATATGCTTGTAATTTGTAACACTTAAACCCTCTTGCGTGAATGTTTGTTAATACGCTTGTGATTTATAACACTTAATTCCTCTTGTGTGAATGTTTGTTAATATGTTTGTGGTTTGTATACTAAGCCTCTTTTGTGTGAATGTTTTTGAGTTGTAACAATTAACTTCTCTTGGTGAATGTTTGTGATTTGTAACAATTAGCTTCTCTTGCGTGAATGTTTGTTATGTTTGCGATTTGTAACACTTAACCACTCTTCCGTGAATATTTGTTAGTATGTTTGTGATTTATAGCAATCCCTCTTGTATGAATGTCTGTTAATACGTTTGTGATTTGTACACTTAACCTTTTTTGCTGGAATGTTTTTGATTTGTAACAATTACCCCTCTTGGTGAATGTTTGTTAATATGTTTATAGTTTGTATACTTAACATTTTTTGTGTGAATGTTTTTGAGTTGTAACAATTAACTTCTCTTGGTGAATGTTTGTGATTTGTACACTTAACCTCTTCTTGCATGAATGTTTTTGATTTGTAACAATTAATCCCTCTTGCGTGAATGTTTATTAATATGTTTGTGGTTTGTAACAATTAACTTCTCTTGGTGAATGTTTTTGATTTGTAACAATTAATCCCGCTTGCGTGAATGTTTGTTAATATGTTTGTGGTTTGTAACAATTAACTCTTCTTGCGTGAATGGTTGGTAATACGTTTGTGCTTTGTAACACTTTACCTCTTGCGTGAATGTTTGTGATTTGTAACAACTAACTCCTCTTGCATGAATGTTTGTTAATACGTTTGTGATTTGTAACATTTAACCTCTTTTGCGTGAATGTTTTTGATGTGTAACAATTAATCCCTTTTGCGTGAAGGTTTGAGTTTATCATTTGCAACATTTAACCTGTTTTGCTTGAATTGAAGGGGTCCACCTATCTGCAAAACATCTCTAAAAACTATTGGATATAGTAAACAACCTAAAATACTAATAGAATCTTTAAGGATATTTCTGTTAAGTTTCTCGTCCGTAGCTTTTCTGTTGGGATTTCATTAATTAATTTCATGATATTTGTCAGATGATATTGCCATTGTGTTGTGAGAAAGCGTTAGAATTACCTATCCATCTTAATGTCACTCTGAAAAACAAACGAAAAAGGTGTTGGAGAATGTGTTCTTGAGTTAATACTTTAACGACATAATATTTTTATAATGATTTGATGTGCCCTCAGTGGCACAACGGCAAGTCTGAAGACTTATGACGTTAAAAACAGGGTAAAAATAGGTTATCTGCTCTTTGTCCTATATGGGGAATCGAGCCACGGATTTCAGCTTTGCAAATCCTTAAACTTACCGCCGACCCACTAGGGGACAGTTTTACTAATATATTACTTTCTCTTATCTTATAACTCATACTCCTTCCGTTCTATGAAGCTGTATCACTGTGATTCTAGATCATTGGAGATTCAGTAACAATGTTATCACATTTAAATTCGATGACGAGGAACCCACTTTGAGACTAATAATGGTTGGAGACGGCTTGAATGGGTAATGAAGAAAAACTTTAATATAAGTTTAACATAACAGCAAATGTACAACGTTTCGTACCTGATGATGACAAAAGTTTTTCTTCATTACCCATTCAAGCCGTCTCCAACCATTATGTTATCACATTTACTTCTACAATTACCATTATTAAAAGTTTGGAACAGTATGTTTAAAAACAATGGAAATACAATGATTTGTATGTCAACACTAAGCCTAATAATGATCAACATATAATTAGCACATATTTTAATAATTAATGAACAGCTATGCTAGTATCGTTTGCCATGAGTGGGAACGCCAGGAGATATCCTAGAAGGAGAGGTATCTGAACACAGATCACACAGTATTGGGGTAGATTTTAATCAAATTTGACCTCTTTTCGCAAATTTACACACTGCTAAATAAAATTAGAGTTTAATTCTTTTTAAATCGGGAGCTGACTTGAATACTCATGCTCACAACATTCCGCATCTAAAAATCTTCTTTACTGACCGCAACCAATTATGGAAAGATTATTATAAACCGACCACTAAGAGCGATAAATAAAATTTATCTTCTGAAGTTGACAATCCAGCTCCCATAATGGCCACACACGTGAATGAATAGGATAAAGAAAACCATGATGAGTATATTAATATAAACTGTTATATTGTTTGTTTATATGAATTTCGCGCAAAGCTACACGAGGGCTATCTGCGCTAGCCGTCCCTAATTTAGCAGCGTAAGACTAGAGGGAAGGCAGCTAGTCAGCACCACCCACCGCCAACTCTTGGGCTACTCTTTTACCAACGAATAGTGGGATTGACCGTCACATTATAACGCTCCCACGGCTAAAAGGGCGAGCATGTTTGGTGTGACGGGGATTCGAACCCACGACCCTCAGATTGCGAGTCGAGCGCCCTAACCAACTGGTCATGCCGGGTCAAACTACTAAATAAATCTGAAAAAAAAATGAAATTTATCGATCAACCTTCTCCACGAGCAGCACGCCGTTAAAATAAGTGCTTAATCGTATATATATATGTAGTGTGAGCAAAAATACTAGAAATAAAGTATAATATGGAAAAACTAATTACTCTGACAATTTTTAATGGTGCTATTCTTGTTTTTAAGTTTCATTTCATAACTTACAATATATATATATACACAAAAAACGTGCACTAGTCAGTATAATTAATTATATGAATCGTTTTTTTTTACCATATTTGGTATTATTAATAATTTTTGAACAAAAGTAAGTTAGGTATTCAACCAGAATTAAAATGTAACTTTACAACTTAATAAAACCAGTGTTGTATAGCAAACTGACTGGAAGTACTTAATACAATAGGAAACGGAAATCCATGAATATTCACTGAACAATATGTTCTGCCCTAATGTTGATATTCACACGTAGTTTCTTTCTGAGCAGTTTTTTTCTTTACTTTTCAGTTACATCTAACACAAAAACGACAAAGTTCCAGTCTCCCTTCTTTATGCTCCATTAAATGAATTCTCAAAACGATAAGATCTCAGTTTGGACTACGAACGACCCATTTTTGTCCTCACTACTAAAGATGTCATTGATTACCGAACGACCCATTACACGTGATGTATGTCATTGGAAATATTGCAAACCAGACAAATTGTGATTTTTACGGATATTCGCTTAGATGATTATAGCAAAGAACCGGGATGACGACCATGTCATTGGGCAGACGAGAACACTCATCAAGCTAAGTCACAAATCAAGAGCTTGACTGATTTCCCTGCACTAATATATTATGTTGTTCACTTCAACGTGTCGCGGTTATCCAGTTCCTACTGTAACCACGAACAGCCAGCTGTTCCAAGTCTGGGCTATGTTGCCTGTGGCTATTTCGACCTACCCACTATCCCTCTTAGCTGAAAAAATCTAGACATGTTGGGGAGAACTTGACTAGAAATTCCAACCTGATGTAGCTCTCTCTGACAGATTTATCGGTGGCTGTACTGACAAGAGGGTGCACGAAAGGAAAAAAAAAAAAAAGAACCACGAGAGGGGTGTTTCCATGGTAACGCAACAGATTAGCAGAGTTGACCTCTCACGATAATTGTCTTCTTACGACTGTAAAAACGATGGCTTAGCCGATTTGACGTTGGCCTTGTGGCTGAATAGCAGTAGATTTCAGATAAGTCGTGACATGTTCAGTGTTAGTGGCTTTAGTAATAGGAATGAAACTTATTTATCTAATCCATTCCATTAGATATATTACATCCCTGCATGTAAAGATTACTCCCATTGAAAATTTGCTTCTACCTCATAACATACAAACAACATAAACCTGCTACTACTAGAAGTCAGCAAATTAATTTTTTATGTCATCCCAAAGTGAGTCGTGAGAACTAATAGAATTTATCTAATCACTACGAAGAAACCTACATTCTTTTTATGACTACTTTTCAGTAACGACGCATTTTTCAAGAGAAAAAAGGACTATCCAAGAATGTACATAGATCACATAACAAATCGTAAGAAAATAGCTTAATAAACACACAAAAAAAGGAACCTGAAAGCACTTTACTTGATCGTCACTACAATTGTTTTCCTCTATCATGCTGATATGTTGTACAAATATATATATAAATATACGAGGAGCATTAATTATACAAGCTCGTGTTTCACGTATTTGTCTCAATCGTACCAAATTCTCCATGAACAGTCAACTACGCTAACCCTAGGGATTATTACCTCATCTTCTCTTTTAGAATACCAACAATATCAGTTAATACGACTATTACAAGTTACAATGACAAGTTTGCTTCTGGGTATGACATAGTTACTCTCCCATTTATGAAATTATTCAATTGGTTCTACTCTTAAAGATTCTGTGGTTAATTCTTGGGTTCATTCTTACTGAAATTTCACAAGTTACAGTTAAATGCTTAAGATTTCCCGCGTTATAGATTCAGGGGGAAATTTCAAGTTATAGATAGTAGAAATGAACGACCTTATAACACCAAATTGTTGTTTTTCTTTAATTGAACACTCAACGTTTCGTTTTAAAGCTTCTTCAGGAGCGTTCCACTAAAACACAAAACGTAACTAACAGAACAAATTAAAGAAAAACAACAACTTGGTGTTATAAGGCTCTTTATTTCTATTATTTAAATGTATTCTATATATCAATATGCACTACAGAAATTAAATAAAGAGTTATAAGTAGCTGCTGATAAAATTTGAGCAGCTGAAGTTACTTTATTAGTTTCTGAAAATATTACATGCTGATTCCTGAAAACTTACTCTGCTGGTGTAATTTATAACTCATTAGTTTTATCAGTATAGGTTAGTGGAATCCCCACTGAGGGAAGTATATATATATGTTTGCAAAATCAATTCTGTGAGGACTCTGCTTCGGTATTTAGTAATTTCGTTAAGCAGGCCCAGCCTCGTCAGGTGTCTTTGGGATGAGGGCCGAAAACCCAGCTAACACCAAGGGTACACATCTGATCACCTAAAGCAGAGATGTCATAGAGGCTTTTTGTAGTTTGCTTATTACTCATTTTATTGTAGATTTTTAGCACAAAGGCGACAAAGTTGATCATTTTACAAAACTATACAGAGAACATAAAATAAAGAACTTAACCCTCAAAATACGTAAGTAACGTACCCACCTACTCACTAACTTCTTTTAGCCTTTGTCCTTAAATCTCAAGTTACCGCGTTGTTTACATAGATTCGGTAGGGTATTGTATTACAGTGAACGTGTTGTTTGCCTGTCTCAACACTTGGTGTATAGAACTGAGCAAACAAAATTGGGTTAAATCACTCATTTTCTATGTAAAACACACAGAAAACATCACCATTAATTAGCTAGATTAACTGCAATATGGACGGTATTTTTGTTTAGATTTTTTTGTGTGGGTCACGTAATGGAAAAAAAAAGTCGAGGATCCACAAGTAATTTTGTGCACAGTCAAATCAGTTTAGAAAAATGTGTTAACAAATCCAAAGGGATAATTCTAGGATCAAATATGATCAAACATTTTATCAACTATTGTGCATTTGCCTCTAAAACAATCGGCAAATTACACAGGCCTGTGAATTTAAACTTTATAAAAGTTGTTTTGGTTTTAGTAACGGATTTTCCACAATTCAGCTACGCAAAGTTGGAAAATAAGATTAGATTCTTTCTATCACGTGAGGGAAGAAAAATAAACTCTTACTTCGATCAAATTATTATTTCGTTTACTACAATGAAAATTTTTTATTATTATATTTGTTATGTTTGGGTTCTAAAATGATTGATAAGACTCACGTCGCGGTTGGTCTAGAGAAATGTATGGCCAGTGGTTGTCAACATTCTAAACATAACAAAATGTGACCCGATTTCCATGAAAATGATTCACTTGTGTAAAAGTTCATTTGACGTTTTGTGAAAAATCTGTACGTGATGGAGAAAAATGGATATCATTTTAGGATTCATCGTACAGGAATTACTGTAGAACATGTACAAATTTCAAGACAATTTAACCATTGCATGCCTGTGTTATTCGAATTTAATTTTTCATTTACTCTCAACCATTCACAGAAAGTTTTAGTAAGCTGTATTAAAACGATTTTGAATATGCAAATCTACAAATCACGTGATAACCACAGCCAATATAAAGTCGTGAGGGAACAGTATGTATTAAAACTAGATTTTGACATTGTTTGGCATTTCGTATGTAGTGTGATGTCATCGAAAATTTATCCCTTTTGGGAAGGGTATGTAACAGCCCTTTTCGACGCAAATTATTCATATTCTCAATCAGAAAGATGCGCTCAGATCATGGGATTTAGAATATCCAAGACGAATATATCCTTTATACTTAACGGCACTGGAAAACAAAGGAATGTGGATAAATTTGGGGCACCAAGACTTTACAGAAAGAGACTTGCATCAAGTCGTACCCAAGCCGTGATTAGCAAACTGCGACGTCTTGTAACAAGAGAGAATCCACGAATACAAAGGTCAGTGGCAAAAGCCGTCCACGAGTCCTACGCAACATAATCAAGAAGGATTTCCGTCTGTAAAAGCGACACAAGTCACGTGTATACAAGTTACTTCCACGACAAAATCTGTTCAACCGTGGCATACCTCAAGCAGTTATAAAATGAAACCGGCGATAGTCGTGCTACTCAATACAAGAGATACATGTCAGATAGCCGGACAAAGCGTCTATGAATTTCTGTGCGATCGGACTTCTGATGCAAGAGATGTTCTTTGGACATGACAGTCGCAATGAAAAGTTTCGCTGCAGGACTATTATCAAGATGCAGGGTCGTCTGGTCGGATGTGCCTACATGGGTATAATCGATTTAATATAACGTATTTAACCTCTGTAGCAGCTCTTACGAAAAACGCCTGATATGACCTAGTGCAAGGAATTAATAATCAAATACAATTTTCAATGGCAAATGTATTCGCAAATCTCTCACTGTTTTTACTTATGTACGGTACTGTCTTAATCATGGCAGTTTTTGACTTTTAGTTAATGCACTTTGGGCTGTGGATGTACTATAAGAGTGACAGTCAAATCTCACTACCCGGTCAAAGAAGAGTATCACTAGAGTTGGTGCTGTTTGTTGTTGCCTGGCTCCCTTCCCTCTAGTGTATTAGCTCAAAATTAGGGATGACTAGGCACAGATAGTCATTGCAACTTTGTTTAGAAATTCTAAAGAAACAAAGAGCCTTCTATATCTCCCACGAACCTTGATTAAAGTTCTTTTTACTTGGCTATGATTATTTGTTTATAGATAAGCAACTTATGGTTTTTCTTTGTTTTTTTTATTAATTTATTGAAATCATAGCGGTTTCTATGTAGTTTGCGTTGTATACTTTGTTACAGGTCCAATACAAACAATCATAGTGTATAATAAATCACTATACACAGCTGCAAACCTTCGGTTGGAACTACCTCATACCTCATCAACCTGCTAGATGGATCATGGAGAAGCGTTATATGTCTTTACAAATGTGGACCAAGTTATTTCTTGACATAGATAGATAGATGGATGGACAGACGGAGAGATAGATAGATAGACAGAAACACCCCAGTGTCCGGAAACAGAGGCAGGTGACAAAGATGTCGGTTTCTAAAAACTAAGAAACCGAAACCCACTGAAGCGGCGATGAAACGTGTAGACTCTACACAGTTATCATATGGTAAAAATCACCCTCATTACTACCGCTTTGGGGCACGAAGTTGTTGCAGCTGCGCTCTCTAGTGGCGCATATAGAATCTTATGGCAGAAAAAAAAAATCAAAATAGCTGTGGGAGAATTTATACCGACACAAGCGTCGCCTCCAGGTTCCGACCTGAATTAGTGTTTTCTAGAGGAAACACTCCCACACTGAGATAAACATTAGTGCCCTAGAAACAAATCCTTTAGTAGCTAACACTTCAAGTTCTGTACTTTATCTTTTTTTTTCACGCATGCGCCGCTCATAGCAATTTTTCTGACATATTAGCCGTCAAGCCCTCGGAATTTAACTAACAGATATTAATGTCTTTGTTTATCAATTTCTGTCATTTGGCCAGGGGATAAGATAGATTACAGTTGATCCATGCTTTAGCTGGAGAGGTCAGAGAATATACGAAAAAAATGGCTATAAATACAGCAGAGTAGCAACGTAGAGAAGAAAAAAAAATATATTATTTGTGTTTTTCAGAAAGGAAACGGCAAATGAATGAGTGTTGTTTATATTTCATACCCTTCTTATTTTACATATTGATTTATTTATGCTTCACTGTTTTCATCGTAAAACGTAAAGCATTCAAACTTAGCATACATTAAAACTTATTTTTTCCCGAACTATTCGTTACACACAGCACATCTTATGATAGTTCTAATCGTTGTATTTATAAAAATTATTGAAGAGAGGCTATGTGTATAGTTCGTGGTATTTGTTAAAACAGCTAGTTAGACCTATCGTTAGGATGTTTATTTTTTCCAGTCACAAACATAATAGGTATATAAAATATAATTTATCCATTGTACATCTTACAAGACTTTAATACAACTTTAAAGCAGTGGAGGTCGAACTACAACTTATAAAATAGTAATTCGCGTGACGTATATGCCCTTAATACTACACAAAGGAAGTTTAAGGAAAGAAAGAATACACATCCTGTGAAAGAAAAACTGTTATTTTACTTATCAACAATGTGATAGGAAGAGTGTGTTATACGATTCACGATAAAAGATGAATCGTTAACACTAGAGTAATATTAAACCAAAACTATGTGATATCAGTTTAACATTTCCCTCTGGTGTTGATGATACATCTTTTATCGTGAGTCATACGTTTACACGAGAACACACACACTCCTTTTGATTCATACAACGATCAATTATTCTCATATCAAACCTGACGAAGAGAAGTTCATTGAAACGTCGTTGTTAAACACAATAACAGTTTTTCTTTTCTGGACGTGACAGCAAACTACTCTTGACCAGATTGCTACAATTATGGACATATAATCCCAGATTCTACAATTCTATTCAAATGCTAGGATAGTATAGAATTCCAAATTCTATAATTCCGCTCAAATTCTGGAACGGTATAGAATCCCAGGATTCTATAAGTCTACTCAAGTTCTGGAACAGAATAGAATTCCAAAATCTATAATCTATTAAAATGCTAGAAAAGTATATGGAATTATAGAATCTGGGATTCTATACTGTCCTAGCATTTGAGCGGAATTATAGAATCTGGGATTTGTTCAGTGTACGTTTAGAGCTAAATAATAAATAATGCGAGTAATATATTAATAACAATTTATCTATTTAGATATAGAAATAAGTGAATTTTATTTATTTTACAAACTTAATTTTTAAATAGAGGATACTTCCCATATATGGAAACAAGTTTCGACACTTCCAGCTTTTCTTCTCTCACAAAGAAAAGTTGGACTGAAGAGGACACATGAAAGTGTCGAAACTTGTTTCCACATAATCTTCTTGTTCCGACATTAATGGATGTAAACTTTATGATATTTTATATTACTTTACACGGTATTGTGTATTTACTTGCTATCAAGATACTTCCCATGCTCGGGGACCGTATAAAACCCCGCCGTGGGTCGCTAGTTAGACAGCTCTGCTTTTAACAAGTGCAATATCAAAGTGTAGGTTATCGGCGTCCACCGTTAGCAGTTGCGTTTCAAGACTGCATTTTTCACACGAGTCTGAGGTAACATTGTTGTCAATGTTTTCCGTTCTTAAGCATTTATGTCATGATATGCCTCGAGGAACGGGCTGTGCTGTTACAAATAATTAACATTTTGGAAAAGCACAGTACGTGTAGGAAACTCCCTATGTCGAACTTTTAAAAGGCTAGCATTCCACATGCGATTGGGTTTGTTTTGAATTTCGCGCAAAACTACACGAGGACTATCTGCACTAGCCGTCCCTAATTTAGCAATGAAAGACCCAGAAGGAAGGCAGCTAGTCATCACTACCCACCGTCAACTCTTGGGTTATTCGTTGGTAAAAGACCGCCACATCATAACGTCCCCACGGCTGAAAGGGCGAGCATGTTTGGTGGGACGGGGATTCGAACCCGTGACCCTAACCACCTGGCTCACTCCACATGCGACTCGGAGTGATGAGTCGAAAAGTATTTGATTTTCCACCGTATTGAAAATTAGATGAAAACTGTGCAGCTATACGACAGTGCGAATCATCCGAGATAAAATGGTAATCCGTGATATAGTCTTATGATATACAGATATTTATTTATTTATTAAGTTTTACTGTGTATGTACTTACTGTATAGTTTGATTGAAACTATAACAAAGATTCACTATAACAGAAGTTTCACCAGAGGATTCAGGGGCAAGCTTGAAGTCTTATAACGCTAAAATTCAAGGTTCGATCACTGTAAGAACACAATGCAAATAGCCCATTGTCTAGCTTTGTGCTTAAAACACCAGGCATAAAATAATGGCTGACAACAGTCGTCTTCGTTTTCTTTGATATTTGTGAGCACGATGTATTATATATAGGGTTCATTTAATTCATTGTGTCAGATTTAATTTAAAAGGCTATCTTTTTATTGATAATAATAAGAAGAAAAGGTTTTACTTCACTGAAGTAATGGAGTGAAACAATACACGATTTATCTAGTTTCGGCTAAAAATTCCACTCGAACCAAAGTATAGCAACAGGCTGATATTGTGAACAACTTGTTAATAAGGGTAGTATGAGATTTTCGTCTTCTTTTTAAACTGCACGATGAAAAAGGAATAATCTGAAGGGTATGACGTAAAACAACAACAAAAAGGAACTGGAGCACAGTTCAAAAATGTGGGAAGGAAACGAAAATGACGTGTAACATTTACTAATACTGTCAGAAACACCCACAACACGATTAAGAAAATTATCTAAAAACGACCTTTTTCGTCTTACAACTCACACTGACCCATTGCTTACTAGATACGCCCGTTATTTCTATCCCCAGGGGCAATATAGGCGTATTTTGATAAGGATTTTTCACATTGAACGCAATGACGTGTGGTTTGTAAGGCATGATAAGGATTTTTCACATTGAATCCAATGACGTGTGGTTTGTAAGGCATGATAAGGATTTTTCACATTGAACCCAATGACGTGTAAATTGCCTTTCTGTAATGATTGTTTTTTGTTTGTTTTTAATTACGCACAAAGCTAC
>NW_013670541.1:14044-18978 GCF_000517525.1 Limulus polyphemus | reverse complement strand
CTGCCCACCACGGGTATCGCAACCCGGTTTCTAGCGTTGTAAGTCCGGAGACATACCGCTGTGCTACTGGGGGGCTTCTGTAATGAAATGTACATAAATACAATAATACTGTCTGTTGTATGTCCATGTAACTACTTCGCATGGTGTGGATGGATCTTCACCAAAATTGGTATGGAGGTTTATTAGGTCCATGCGGAGATACATACAAATGTTCAGTTTTGCATTTTGCGATTTTTACCACGACTTTGCCCTGGTTTGTTGGGGGTCAAGCGGAGATATATGCAAACATTTTGTGTTTTGCAGTTTTTATGGGCGTTTTTTTTACAATTACATATAAGGGAAGCAACTTTTCATGCCCTAAGATAACCTTTCATTAATCATGAATTTACAAAACTTCCGTCCAGGGGACGGCTACTCCAGCTAATATATAATAAATTAATCAAATTTCGCAACATTTCCCAGTTATACCTAGTTCCTTGGAATAAAATAATGCCTTGTCACGAATGGGTTGAATAGACATATAAGAGAGAGACAGATAATTGGTTCATAACTCCTGCAATTCATCAAAAACAGTTTTTAAAATACGAACACAAGTTTCAGCAATGTTGTTTCGTGAATAGCGGGCACTGTATTGTATTTTATAATACAAACTTGGCTTAGAACAAGAAATTTCATACCCTTTGTATTTTTATTCGTGTCTCTCTAAAGACAGGCACATATGTATCTTCTTAAATTCACGTTATAATCTCGAACCAGTACGTCATGCTGCATGTCAAAGGTTTATTTTAGTAGTAGAAATCTTAATAAACATTTATGTGCAATATGGATATGCCTAAATCTGTCATTAAAACAGGGAGATATACTTAAAACTTTTATCATTATCACACGGGTATCATTATCTCTTTAACTGCACACCGTCATTTTCTCGAATTTATAGTTACCACTAATGTTACAATTGTACGTGTACGATTGGGTCGGATCAGCCTGAAAATAAAACAAATAAAACCAGATTTTCAAATCCATATCAACTAAGACAGTATACTTATACTTTCAAACTAAGTCACACGTGCTGGTTAAACTATCAAAGGGCCAGTAGTTCACCCATCAGTTTTCCTCCTTTTTTTTCCCTTCGCTGCATCTGTCGTCACGTGTTCATCAATGTCTTAGTCCCGCTAAAGTAACTCTGACGGTGTTGAGCACGAGGAATTTCTCTTTCCCCATCTCCTTCCCTGGCCTCTGTCCGAAAGTAAAACCGGAACTCAGCCAAAGGTCGCCTTCATCTCGTCGCGATACTTTATCTGATGATGTCGCCATAGTGACGAGTGCTCGGGCCACGTTCATCGTGCGCTTAGCTTACACATAAGAACGGCTAACCGAAAGTGATGATAGAGACCTCCGTTACAGAAGCATTCCTCCTAAGAGCAGGCAAGAAGAAGGGTATTCACACCTACGTCAGATAATTAAGCTTTTTGTTTCTTCTGTTAGCACTGACGCTTCACGGAGTTTATTCTTGGCATGATTAATTAACTCTGAAACTATTGGTGCTTACCAAGAAATGATATTGGAATTAATTATTAAAGAGTATGGAAATATAACACGAACAAAAATATTACCGCATCTAACGAATTAGGATTTAAAAAAACTAAGAGAGACACATATTATGACTGTCGGCAGCTGCAAAACAGTTTACATTAAGTAATTAAATAATTACTTCTTCGTATATATGAAAAAAAACAACAACTAAATTTGCATACCTAATCAAACAGTAGTGTTGCTCTGACAATACGACAGATGGCGCTAGCTCTAAAACGTGTGATTTTCATAATGAAAATTGTATAAAAACGAACACACGATTGTTATCAAGAAATTTGCGTATATCTTAAAGTAAATCTAGAAATAATTTACTAGCACAGATTAGAAATCTTACATACATCGATATTTTCTTCTGTGTTATCCAAAGAGGTTTAAAAAACCTCCCGAAAACAATAATCAAGTCTCCAAGCTTCAAGGCTACGCAGACATGGTAAAAACAAGAAAGTTACGAATCTATTAAACTCACCCTATACGCTAACATCTTGAACCTGTCACGCGTACTGAACGTTACGTCAGAAACTCTCTCCTTGATCTTCTGCAGGCCTATACTATAAAACTGAGGGGGAGTTGAGGAGAGAGCTTTTTTACTGTTTTGGTGATGTGGATACAATCTATGCCCAAATGCCCAAAATAGGAAAGAATGTGAAATCGGGCTGTAGATTACTTGTGCAGTATGTAGGGTTCGATTTTTAGCATTTCAGTTTATTAGGTCCCTGCTTTTAGGACATCTCAGATGTGGTTATGTGATAAAGTAATTTAATAAATTATGATAATTCAGTTTGGAATTATTTGTGTGGTATTTGGTTACCGCCTTCACTCAACAAAGGAAACACTCATTTATTTCCTAAACTATATATATAGACAAGAACTAGAGTCGTTTTATATTACTTCATATGCTTCTAATTGAGTTCCTCCATCACAGTGAAATCGCAAAAAAAAAGACAACTTTTTTACAGTATTATTCTCTTGGCAAATCGAGCACAACATATTTATATCTTATTATTATTATTCATTGTGTATGTTTACCTTATTGTGCTCAACGAAAAAAAAAATCATAGAAGGTGATATTACAAACGAACTGGTTACAATAGAATAAAATAGTGTAAATCAGGAGTTTCAAACCTTTTTGACTAAACCCCTCCGTCCCCACCACAGTAGGTATTCTACCTGGGGATTCCAACCCAATGAATCTACTTAAGTTCTTAGGATTGCTTTCATATGAGTTACTGTTGCTCGTTTTGTTCCCCCTTATAATTACTCATATACACTCAATACAATAATGACATAAACTGTAGACGAGAGCATTTGAAGAAAAGGTCTGTTTGTTGAACTTCGCGCAGAGCTACTCGAGGGTTATCTGAAGTGATATACTAGAGAGAAGGCAGCTAGTCAGTCAACACGACCCACCGCCAACTCTTGGGCTACTCTTTTACCAACGAATAGTTGGACTGACAGTCACATTATAACGGCTAAAATGACGAGGTTCGAACTTACGACCTGCTGACTGCGAGTTAAGTGTCCTAATCACCAGGCCATGCTAGACCATTTAAAACAGGAAAGAATATTATTTTACGTGCAGCTGTCCCTCTGAAACCACGGTTTCAAGTTTGGAAATCCTAACTGTATATCTCGACTGTAAACAGAATAAAGAACATTGAAACAAGTAATTTATTTGAACTTTAAACGAAAAAAATATCATCTTAAAATTTTTTGTTTCAGATATTCGCGCCAACTACCGAAGGGATACCAATGGCTTGGCCACTTAATCATATAATGTGCCGTTCTGGTTGAATATACGTAAAGATCTGGAAAAATAAATCTTGATTTTTGTATCAAACAGATTAGTGCTATAAAAACTGCCAAGACTACAGAGAACTAGGAACAAAATTGTGAAATATAAAAAAAATCGTCTTACCAAAATGAGGTTCCATTAGACGGCCAATGTTTCACAAATGCAATTCATGATCGCAGCTCTCGTTTTATAAAATCTGCTCTGGTTCTTTCGCCTCTAAATCATTTTCCAGATAATCTGCTGTTTAAAGTTTTCTTTGAGGTACAAACCGTACACACGAGTTCTTTGAGACACAGCAATATTTCCAGGATTTATTCAGCCCTATAAAGAACAAATATTTAGAATATCTGATAGAACTGAATGTTTGAAACATGTATTTTACATTTAATGCATACACTCACCAATTTGTTCAAGACTCACATTGCAATTACTGCTGACAGTCACGCCTTTTACTATTTATTAAAGAGGTTACTTTATAATTGATTTAATAATCAATAGTGGATTCTGTTTAAAGATCCCTGTGATTAGCTGCAAGCTCAAACAGACTGGTATATTCGAGAACTAGGGTTGATGAATTACAATAAAAAGAAAAAAAACGTGGGATACCAAAGGGAATTAGCAGTTAATTAGCAGTTCTATAAGCATCCTGCTACAAACAAAGATAAATCTAAGTCATTGTATTAAAAATATAAACATTCTGCTACAAACAGAGATGAATACAAGTCACAGTATTAAAAATATAAACATCCTGCTACAAACAGAGATAAATATAAGTCACTGTATTAAAAATATAAGCATTCTACTAGAAACAGAGATAAATCTAAGTCACTGTATTAAAGACATAAACATTCTGCTACAAACAGAGATAAATCTAAGTCATTGTATTAAAAATATAAACATTCTTCTTCAAACAGAGATAAATCTAAGTCATTGTATTAAAAATATAAACATTCTGCTACAAATTGGGTTAAACCTAAATTACTGTATCAAAAATATAAGCATTCTGCTGTAAACAAGAGTTAAACTTCATAAATACCACCTCGTATTAGATTATGTTAATTGTACTTTAGTCGCAAATCCAAACTCTTAATCTCTTACTACAAAGCCAAGTTATGTAGCATAGCCTACGTTTGATGGTTGAGCGAAGAAAGTTCCATTTATTGTTCCCCAATGCGTTAAACTTGAGAGATTCATAACAATAAATTCGAGGCTCGACCCCTGCGACACCGCAGTTTGTGCTGTAAAACAAACTTCTCCACACGTGATCCGTTTTTTTAAATTTTGCCACACACACCTGTATAGTGTAATTTCTCAAATGTGCGAAATATTAAACAGATCCCCACTAACAACGTTAAACAATATACTAACGCATCCAGCAGAAAATCAGAGTTGTTCACGAATTTCACTTTTTAACTGTTTTAACTGTCAGCCTATAATATATATATATATATATATATATATATATTATTACTTAACTAAGTAACACGTCTACGTTCTTACTAGTCGGCGTAGACTAATACTACGTACAATAACATAAAGTTAAGTTTAG
>NW_013670541.1:9460-14023 GCF_000517525.1 Limulus polyphemus | reverse complement strand
TAGTTCTACGTAATTACTTACTTTAACTTACGTTTATTAGTTATACTATATATATATATATATATATATATATATATATAGTTATTACCTTAAGAAACACGCTGCCCTTTTAGTCATTGGGCCGTGCAAATATCAGTCATAAATCAGAAAATTTGGTGTTAGATGTTGCAAAATTAATATTATTTTTCTACCTGTATCAGTGGTAATTGTTAAATACTGTACAATTTAGTTCCCTGTTGTTGTTGTTTTTTTCTAAAAACAAAACTAATTCTTATATATTTATTTTCCCAGTGTTAGATATCGTTGTTTGTTTCGGAATTTTGAACAGAGCTTCACAAAAAAACATCTGCGCATTTGTCGTCTCAAATCATTTTGATATGATAAATTAGAGGGAAGATAGCTATATATATATAATAAAAGCATCCACCGCCAACCCTTGGGGTTACTCTTGTCTGATCGAATGGTGGAATTTCATTTGACTGCCACTCTTATAATACGGAGCGCGATTCTGCGACAACGGAACGCGAAAAAGAATCCTTGGATTCACTATCCGGATATGCTAGCCACCACGCCCAACTCGTTAAAAGGTTATTTTTTTGGCCATGTAGCTAAAACATTTCCATGAATGATCAAAGCATTTTTCGTCCTGTGTCATATCCTATGGACGTGCACATGACGCGTCGCGTTATTATTCAACGCGCAGAAAGTCACATGGTGAACCTATCAATAAACATGACAGTGTAGTAAGATAAAAAAATAAAACACGACTGATAATCCTCGAGCCTTCTTCATGCATCACATTTTCCTATAGTCCAAGTAGGCCTTGGTCTTTTATTATCCCTCTCACACACCCGGCAGATGAACAAGGACTTGAAAGTTCAACAGACAGACTTGTCCAAGTGTTCAGTTGGGCACTGTAATCCCGTCGGTTGACTGATGAGAACTGGAATTCTTAAAGTTTATTTTTGTTAGCCGGCAGAGGGCACAAAAAGCCGAGTGTTTGGCGAAATATGAGCAGCTTGTCTGGACAACCTATTAGGGTGGAAAAAAAGGGGAAAAAAAAGAAAAACAACATGGAAGGATTGGAGCACAGTTAGGATCGGTGTCAAAAGGCCTTTACGGAAGCATCAAAAAACTCTACGGGGTTCAGGGAGTTAGATAAAAATAAATAATGGTAAGATTAAACACTTTCATAAAGTTTATCGGCAACGTCATAATGGTAAAGGTGTTTTAACATGGTTTATAGTTCGAAGAGCTTTTTTGTTCCGTCTGCTTACATTTATAATAGATAACATGATTGCAATTCATGTTTTAGTTACAAGAATAGTTAGCAAGAGTAAAGGGTTCATTCCTATATATCTGTCCCTACAGTGACTCAGGGGTAATCCTGAGAGTTTTTACGCTAAAATTCGGGGTTCGATACCCGTGGCTGGCATCGCTCAGATAGCCCATTGTATAGCTTCGCGCTTCATACAAACAAAATTTTATTTTTCCATGTTTTGTTTTGTTTGTTTTTTGTTCTTGCACAATGCGCTAACACCTTTTGAAAAAACAACATTTATAAGGATTCAAAGTTTCTCGATATAACATGACCATGTATGTTTCAGTACTTAATATCATATTAAACATGTGATTATGAATATATATACAAGATAAGGTTCATTTATCAATTCTGTTTTATAAAAGTTACCCAGAAGTAACAAAGGTATTGTTTATTGTTCGATGGTTTACATAAAAATCAACATTTAATACGAAAGACGTGTCACTGTTCTTTAAAATATTATTATTAAAAAGAAATGTTCTTCTTGTTTTTTACAAAAAAATTTATCTTGTACACTTAATCAAACAAATGTTTATGTTCGTCAAAATAGCTTCGCCAGCTTCTTTTTACAAATGATATTTTTGTCTTGGAGTTTTGGTTTCAATGGTCTCTAGAGAGGGATAAGGAAGGAAGTCCTCCAACTCAATAAACAGGTGGGAGCAGCCCATTAAAGCCAAAACTCTGTTCACAAAACACCCGAAGAAAGCCTCAGTATAGAAGCCGAAACGTTGTTCCGCTTTAGAAACAGGCAGGAATAGTTCATTAATTAAAACCAAAACATTCTAAACAAAATACCCGAAGAAGAACTCAGTATAGAAACCGAAACGTCGTCTTACTGAAGAAACAAGCAGGAGCAATCAGTTGAAACCAAAACTCTACCATGTTTACACTGCCTAAAAATACCCTTGAAAACTGTATCTTTATATTACATTCTAGCTGTAATTTTAATGAACGATACCTATAGCAGTAGCCATTCGCTTTAGTTTCTGTGTGGTAGCGTTGTTTAACTTATGTAAAGTTTGAAATAAAAGTACAGTGAGAGAACAAGAAATTTCTGGATTGTTTTCATTTGAACAATATGATAAGTTTACGATAACTTTAAATATCGTCTTACATTTCATTTCTCATCACGAAATACATCAAAATTAGTTTACAACGCCTGGTGTTGTGTCTAAAAATAAACAACTGGTATTGGATAAAAGGTGACTTTAAAAAAAACTCATTATTTTCATAATATAAAGTATCCTGTACTGCTATGATCTTTTTTTTTTAATACGTGCATGTAAAAGCATTTCCTAAAATGCGAATATGTCTATTTATACAAAGTTTATGGAGTTGTACGTAATAGCTCTAACCCTAGAACTACCAGCTGAATCCAATGAACCAAATCTACACGATTAAAAGGTTTGTTCGTATGTAGCTAATTATAAAGTTACACGATAGATTTTCTATGTTGTGCCCAACACTGGTATCGAAACCAGTTTTTAGCGTTATAAGCCTTCAGAGCCACTGAGGGTTAAACAAAATGATGAAATAAATACAATAATAAATACAGGAATAAATCTATTTTTAATTGTGCTTATCTTATAATAGTTATTATATTGTATAATAGTTGAGTACTGGGGTCACTGGCCCAGCTGATAAGAGGAGTTACGAAATCTACCCGGTAGCTCCAGGGTTAAATATGTCTCCATTAGATTTAACGAAAAATATTTTGTATAACTCTCAGATGTTCCAGTTGAGCTGGGCATTCGTGAAGAAATAAAACATTCTATTTCTATTAGTAGCTTGAAGATCGTAGGTTACTTTGTAGGTGCAATTCTAGGAAGAATTCCTTATGAGGCACCGCCTATGTACTAAGACGGGATTACTCTTGAAATAAACACTATATAGACGTTACTGGAAATATAGTGAAATGTTATCTACAATCTCTAGGTGGAGTCCTTGCTCTATAGCCGTCAAATTCCCCCCATTCATGAAGTATACGACGAAAACAGACCTCCATTTGTCAAGTTGACTGATCACCTGCAGACGGAAAGTAAAAACCCAGTAATGAAACTTCGATATGCCATCAACATGCGTGGTAGACAACGGAATCTCGCTGCTAAGTGCGAGATAAGAAGCGTATAAATGCAGTCCACGTTTAGAGGTACAGATATGATCATTAGCTCTATATTATTTAGGGTACTTTTCTCGGTCTGGCTTCAACATGGCCGCCGAAATTTCTAGGGTCTTTAATTGCTTAAAAAAAACCAAAAAAACACGATTTTGAATCACAATGGAAACCGAAAAGACTCTTTTATCTGTTTATCCAAGTCGTGTCTTTCTAGCCTTGTAGAAGGAAGAAGACATGCACAGCCAACCTTTACTCCCACTATGATCAGTTGGGCGTTATTCAAACAAATTGTTGACCAGTTGTAGATATCCCAAAGCATCTTTTAATTTACTCCTTCTACCTGCACCCCAGTGGCACAGCGGTATGTCTGCGGACTTACAACGCTAGAAACCGGGTTTCGATACCCGTAGTGGGCAGAGTACAGATAGCCCATTGTGTAGCTTTGTGCTTAATTCCAAACAAACTCTTTCTACCGCCAACATCTGTTTTGCAAATTAATATATCCAGCTAAATTATTGAGACCCCTTCCATTCACACTTATACTACTTATTTGTCATTAAACATACAATATTTCTAAACGATCTAAATACAGGATCAGGTATTTGGCAATAAGATATTCTACTCAAATTATTCTTAAACGACCTAAGTACACGATCAGTTACTGAGGGGCACGGCATGGCCAGGTGGTTAGGGCGCTCGACTCCCAATCTGTGGGTCGCGGATTCGAATCCCCATCACACCAAACATGCTCGCCCTTTTAGCCGTGGGGCGTTATAATGTGACGGTCAATCCCACTGTTCGGTGGTAAAAGAGTAGCCGAAGTGTTGGCGGTGATGACTAGCTGTCTTCCTTCTAGTATTACACTGCAAAATTAGGGACGGCTAGCGCAGATAGCCCTCGTGTAGCTTTGCACGAAATCCATAACAAATAAACAAACAGTTACTGAGCAATAAGATTTTAATACATTTTTAAAACATTTATACCAAAATGGAAGACTTGAAGAGCTTTTTATAACGGACTCTGAATATCCTTTACGACTGGATATAAATGAAAAACAAAAAAACGCAATTAAAAGCATTTATAAACGATTGCGAATATATAGGTTTTAAACGTCGTGCACTAGTAA
>NW_013670541.1:0-8460 GCF_000517525.1 Limulus polyphemus | reverse complement strand
TATATATATATATATATATATATATATATATATATATATACTTATTCAGTAAGATCATAGCTATAGTCACACTTCGACAAAGGTGCTGAATCGTTTGTTTGTTTGTTTGAAATTAAGCACAAAACTGCACAGTAGGCTATCCGTGATAGCGTTTCTAGCATTGTAAGTTCACAGACATACCGCTGTGCCACTGGAGAGGCAGTTTCTGAAAATCTTATATAAACAAAATAGCTGAAACCAGTGTTTTGAGATTCAGCGCCCCCCGTGGTACAAATGATGACCACTAAATAGACTAATTCTTACAGTGTTTAATTCTACACATGATTGGTTACTTCACCGTCAGATATTAATGTATCACATTAAACAACCTTAAAATCCCAAATGTAGCACAAAAATAAAATACGATGATCTCTCACCCATATTTTTTGACAATGAATGTCAAGGCTACCAATTCATCAATAAGATCATACAACTATAGTGCATATTCATGTGAGACAGAAATATGTAGTAGGACAATAAATCATCTAGAAAATACATCTGTGAAAAATCGGCACCTGCTTCTATAAAAAACAAATTTATGGCATTGGGACCTGCTTCTATAAAGAACAAATTTATGAAAGATTCGCACTTGTTTGTCTAAAAAACAAATTTGTGAGATTGGGACCTGCTTATATAAAAAAACAAATTTATGAGAGATTCACACTTGTTTCTCTAAAAAACAAATTTGTGAGAGATTCGTACTTTGTTTCTCTAAAAAACAAATTTGTGAGATTGGGACCTGCTTCTATAAAGAACAAATTTATGAGAGATTCACACTTGTTTCTCTAAAAAACAAATTTGTGAGATTGGAACCTGCTTCTATAAAGAACAAATTTGTGATAAATTCGCACTAGTTTCTCTAAAAAACAAATTTGTGAGATTGGAACCTGCTTCTATAAAGAACAAATTTATGAGAGATTCGCACTTTGTTTCTCTAAAAAACAAATTTGCGAGATTGGAACCTGCTTCTATAAAGAACAAATTTATGAGGGATTCGCACTTTGTTTCTCTAAAAAACAAATTTGCGAGATTGGGACCTGCTTTTCTATAAAACTTATTTACGAGAGGGAGATCAGATGCTTCTATTTAAAAAAAATGAATAAAAAGGACTTGTGTAAGATTGACACCTATTTCTACAAAAAAAAAGAAATATTGTAAGTGATGACACATTCCAGAAAACACGTGTGAGATACTGACACCTTCTTCTAGAAGAGACACATTCGATATCAGCACGTGCTTCTAAACAATAGTAGTTTGTAATATCGCCACCTCCCCCTTGAACAAAAGACGCGTAACGTCAGTAGTTTAATTCTTGTAAAGAGGAGAAACATGTAACACTGACATCTTCTAAATAATAGACAATATGTAATATCACCACTTTCTAAATAATAAACAATATGTAATATCACCACTTTCTAAATAATAAACAATATGTAATACTGACATCTTCTTTCAAAGAACAGACATGCGTGATGTCTGCATCTTCTACAGAATAGGCATGCGTAATACTGGCACCTTCTAAAGAATAGGTGTATGAAATATCTGCATCTTCTTATAGAAAATAGACAGGTGTAATATTGGCACCTTCTTATACAGAATAGAAATGAGTGATATCGGCACCTTCTTATACAAAATAGAAATGAGTGATATCGACACCTTCTTATACAGAATAGAAATGTATGATATCGGCACCTTCCTATACAGAATAAACGTGTAATATCGACACCTTCTGATACAGAACATAAATGTATGATATCGACACCTTCTGATACAGAATATAAATGTATGATATCGACACCTTCTGATACAGAATACATGTACGTTATATGGGTTCTTTCTTCTTCTGTAAATAATAGAAGTGTGTAATAGCGGCACCTTAAAGTACATAAAACTTTGGTGCATTTGACCAATATTTTATAACAACTCCTAAATGTTACAATTGTTCTCATCTGAAGCATTTTTAAAGCTATGATACCGTTGTTCTTTTTTTAAGTAATTACGCAATAATGGAAACGAGTCCACATTCCTTTTGTTTGTGAACTAACCACGTTTTCTTTGTGACACAAATTATTATTATTAAGTATTTAGTTTTATAAATGTTTCGTGACTAGAAAATAAAAAAACCGTAATTCACCCACGGATCAGTTTGTTTTTAACTAATACAACTGGCTACTTTAAAATTATTAAATAAGCCGTAATTCACCCACGGATCAGTTTGTTTTTAAATAATACAACTGGCCACTTTAAAATTATTAAATAAGCCGTAATTCACCCACGGATCAGTTTGTTTTTAAATAATACAACTGGTCACTTTGAAATTATTAAATAAACCGTAATTCACCCACGGATCAGTTTGTTTTTAAATAATACAACTGGTCACTTTGAAATTATTAAATAAACCGTAATTCACCCACGGATCATTTTGTTTTTAAATAATACAACTGGCTACTTTGAAATTATAAAATAAACCGAAATTCACCCACGGATCAGTTTGTTTTTAAATAATACAACTGGTCACTTTGAAATTATTAAATAAACCGTAATTCACCCACGGATCATTTGTTTTTAAATAATACAACTGGCCACTTTGAAATTATTAAATAAGCCATAATTCACCCACGGATCAGTTTGTTTTTAAATAATACAACTGGCCACTTTAAAATTATTAAATAAGCCGTAATTCACCCACGGATCAGTTTGTTTTTAAATAATACAACTGGCCACTTTGAAATTATTAAATAAGCCGTAATTCATCCACGGATCAGTTTGTTGTTAATTAATACAATTGGCCACTTTCAACAAATATAGAAATAACCACCATTATAATTTCGCGATAAAGTTTTAAGATGATTACAACAATTTTCAACTATTAAAGTTTGTTTGTTTGAAGTTAAGCACAAAGATACACCATGGGCTATTTTTGCTCTGCCTTCCTCGGGTATCGAAATCCGGTTTCTAGCATTGTAAGTCCGCAGCCATACCGCTAAAAAAATATACTTTTATGTCTCAGCAACAAATTACGTGAAAATGGTAAATAAAGTCCAGATTGGTTGTTTCACCTCAATATGAGCTGTCTGTTCGGCGTTCGGGGGCTGGGATCAAATCCCGCATTTTAGCGTTATAAGCTCACCGGCGAACTACAGTATCGTGCGTGTATCGACATGTTTATGTAAAGCTGAATAACTGGATGTTTAACTTCTGAGTACATGGGTTTGTATATCTGCTATACACACTTGCGAAGGAATGCAAGTCCGTTGAATGGCATCATTGCGAGTGGGAAACAAAAACAAAAAACGTTATCATAATGATACAAACCTAAAAGAAACTGATAACATCACGATATCAAATGCTGCTTTGGTTCTGTAATAACTTACGTATTAATTACACTGTTATTTTGCAATTAAGGTTTTCCAAAATAAACAATGAAACCCCACGTTTTCTATTCATATTAAAATATATTATAATAATATTTCAAAAAAGTAAACTTGGATATGAAAATGATGATTCCTAAAAGCTTACATCTAAGACTATATTTCAGATAATAGTCAAAGATATTTTAGAAATAGGTTGTTGTTGATTTTCCTATACTGCTGTTTTCCTTTTTTTTTACATAAGCATTATCAATCTGATCTTATTTATTACACAAAACAATGCTTGGTGTCTGAAGTTCAGCGATTCGTTTGTGATATTTAATTTTTTTTTTTTGGTAGGTTGAATAGAAAGAAGAAAAAGGTACTGCATGAAATCATGGTTATAGTAACAGGTACTGCATGAAATCAAGGTTTTAGTAACCCTTGATTTCATGCAGTACCTGTTACTATAACCATGATTTCATGCAGTACCTGTTACTATAACCTTGATTTCATGCAGTACCTTTATAGTAACAGGTACTGCATGAAGTCAAGGTTATAGTAACAGGTACTGCATGTTTAGTTGTATTAATATATCATATAATAATTAGAATGAAGACAAAAACTGGGTTTTAAAAAAGCCCCCCCCCCCAGTGGTACAGCGGTATGTCTGCGGATTTACAACGCTAGAAAGAAACCGGGTTTCAATACCCGTGGTGGGCAGAGCACGGATAGCCCATTGTGGAGCTTTGTGCTTAACTTCAAACAAACCCTTTTAAAACATGCTTCATTACATGTCGTTCTATTAAAAAAAAACTTGCGGACACTAGTAAAACATCAAGGTGTTATTTTATGTTGAAAAAACGAGTTATACAAATTAAGAGAGAGTTAGAAACAGAGACACACATGTACAGAGGACTCCCAGTCTGAAGGCTCAAAACGCTAAATACCGAGTTTCGATACCTGTGGCAGGCACAGCACAAATATCCAATTGTGAAGCTTTGCGCTCAGCAAACATAAGAATACAGAGAAAGATATAGTATGAAAATATAACTAGAAGTTCTATAGGCGGATGGATATATTTTTTTAGAAGTCTGATGAAAAAGAAAACTTTCAAAAACAAACACGAGTCATCTTTATACACACAGACTTTCTTTGTTTTTAATGGAGAAGAATGAAATGCGATACTGGTAGCAAGTGCACAGCCCCCAGTAAGCAATGGACCTTTATCAGTTTTATATTAGTCGATTTTGCAAAAATAGTTCAAAAGAAAAACAATCCATCAAAGACGAACCTTTACGATAAAAATAATTTAGTGACGTAGCATGCTAGACTGAAATGGGAAATATAATAAAATGGAGTTACGTTTGTTTGTTTTTTTAATTTCGCGCAAAACTACACGAGGGCTATCTGTGCTAGCCGTCCCTAATTTAACAGAAGGCAGCTAGTCATCACCACCCACCGCCAATTCTTAGGCTACTCTTTCACCAACGAATAGTGGGATTGACCGTCACATCATAACGTCCTCACGGTTAAAAGAGCAAGCATGTTTGGGGGAACGGGGATTCGAACCCGCGACCCCCAGATTGCGCCCTAACCACCTGGCCATGGAGTTATAAAAGTGACCCAAAGTAAATATGAGTTATAAATATTGCGTTTTACAGTTTTAGAACGTATAACAATTGTACTTTGTTAACTATAAGATTTCGGCTGAGCCGGAGCCTTCTACAGGTGTAGGCTGTATATAACACCTGGTATTCAATCCACCTGTAAAAAGTAACCGTTGGATAAGTAAAAAAATAAAAGTTGCAAATGTTCAACAATTACACAATTTAATGAAATTGATTGGTTCATTCATTTACTAAACTTGGGGAGAAAAAGTAATTAATTGTTCGTTGTTGTTGTTTTTTAAGGTAAGACCACAAAGCGGTGTAACTTCGTAACTTACCGATAACCCACTAGAGGAGATGTATTGTTTCAGAAAAATTAGATAGAAATGTTAAAAGAATTTTAATTTTTTATCCTATATGACACATTACATGCCACATGGGCTAAACAGTGAAGTCACAGACTTCTAGAATTCAGGCATAGCCGTTTCTAATTTTGAACTCTTGGCTAGAGGAACTTTGTTTTTGAACTGAATATTTGTACTGACTATCATTTTCATAATGGTTCCACAAGTGAATGTCTGTGGAGCTTGTTCGACAACATCAAGTCCTAACGCCAGACCTTTTGAACAGTAGCCCGCCATGCTAATCACTAGGCCACTCTTGAAAGAAAAATTTTCTTCATCTGGTGTCAAAAGCACATATACAATGGCTTCTACTAAAGGAAATAATCACAAATCATAGTTAAAATTTCCACTGAACTAATGAAAAGAACTCTCATAGTGTAATTATAAAACGAAATCTCGAATGAACAATATATTTAACAGTCGAAATATATATATAAATATGTTTGCACCCAATTCACTAATAATTTTATTCATAAATTTGGCGGGAAACTGAAATATATTAGGTAACTAACTCTATGATAACAGTTTCAGCTTTTGGTTGGAGATGCTACAAACAGTTTCATGACGCAACACCTAACTTTGAGTTGAATACAGTTCCAATCTTAATCCATTACTCTGAAGAAAGGATCATTTGTAACAGTATTCACTCGATTGGACGTTTCACTTGGAACACATTCGCAGTCATTTCCGCGGCAAATTCTTCAAAATACGCGGAAAGCAGCAGCACTAAACGCGGGTGATATTAGGACCCCGTAGAAAATTGAAACATCAATCTACAAATGACTAAATTCGTACGAAAAAGGATAATGTTGAATTTTTTTTTGCGTTACACGTATAACACTACTTATTCTAGATAACCAATGACTTTGAAGATATACGCGAAAGAGAGATGGTCATGTATTCTTACCATATGATTCTCCAAGAACATAAATATATATATTTTACGAACAGTTTGCTTCTTGTTGTCAAGCACAAATCTGCACAATGGATAATCCGTGCTCTGACAACCGATACCAAATTTTTAGCGGTATAAGCTACCAAATTTTCCGCAGAACCACCTGGTGAGGTGGGAGGGGGATTATGAGCAGAGTTACGAGTAAAATCGAGCAACACCTTCTCGTGTCTGGTGCACGTCAATGACAGCAGAGTTTCAGCGTATTACTTACTTACTGCACGAGGCTTCTACGATCACATCCATCAAAATTAAAGCTTTACGCTTTCCAAGCTAAGTTACTGTTCTTGTGCGGGTATATAATGTTGTAAGGCGAATTAACTCAAGATATAAATGGTTGGTTTTAACATTCAAAACTATAGTAACTTTTACGTTAGTTTATGGGTTTGTAAAAAAAAAAAATGAGAAGTGTAGTAGCGAAAATCTTGATAAAGCTGATATTTTTGGCAGTGGCGTAGGAAGCGGGAGGTCCGAGGGCCCCCACTTTACAATCTGCCCCAGTAAAAATGCATTAAAATTATGAAAATTACTCTCAGGAAAAGTAGGAGAATGTATGAAATATAATTCAGAACCCAAGAGCTTCAAAGCCCTGGAACTCGGGCCTTAATGGGTGCGCCTATGGCGCACATCCCCTCGCTTAGCTCGGTCAAATAAACCTTGCTCCTCACACTTTTAATTTACCTCCTACATCTCTGTTTGGCCAGATGTGGTCATTAAGCCTAGTCCATTGAAATTGTCTGAAAGTATAAAACTTCGTAGGTGATCTTTATGTTAGTTGATGAATTTAACAACCTGTGATAATTGAAGTTAAAGACTTGATAGTAATAGGAAGATTTAGGCATAAGTTACATCATCATTTCACAGTTGAAACTAGCATTAAGCCAGATTCTTAAAAGATACTGTTTATCGTCAATGTCTTGTGAACGAAAGTAAGCTTTAAACGTATATGTATGAGAATACGTGTCTGACGTCAATGTCTTGTGAACGAAAGTAAGCTTTAAACGTATATGTATGAGAATACGTGTCTGACGTCAATGTCTTGTGAACGAAAGTAAGCTTTAAACGTATATGTATGATAATACGTGTCTGGCGTCAATGTCTTGTGAACGAAAGTAAGCTTTAAACGTATATGTATGATAATACGTGTCTGACGTCAATGTCTTGTGAACGAAAGTAAGCTTTAAACGTATATGTATGATAATACGTGTCTGACGTCAATGTCTTGTAAACGAAAGTAAGCTTTAAACGTATATGTATGAGAATACGTGTCTGACGTCAATGTCTTGTGAACGAAAGTAAGCTTTAAACGTATATGTATGAGAATACGTGTCTGACGTCAATGTCTTGTGAACGAAAGTAAGCTTTAAACGTATATGTATGAGAATACGTGTCTGACGTCAATGTCTTGTGAACGAAAGTAAGCTTTAAACGTATATGTATGATAATACGTGTCTGACGTCAATGTCTTGTGAACGAAAGTAAGCTTTAAACGTATATGTATGAGAATACGTGTCTGACGTCAATGTCTTGTGAACGAAAGTACATTAACTTACAATGGATTTTGTGTTGTTGTACAAAATAGCACATTCTTGTACATTAACTTACAATGGATTTTGTGTTGTTGTACAAAATAGCACATTCTTGTACTTTAACTTACAATGGATTTTGTGTTGTTGTACAAAATAGCACATTCTTGTACATTAACTTACAATGGATTTTGTGTTGTTGTACAAATTAGCACATTCTTGTACATTAACTTACAATGGATTTTGTGTTGTTGTACAAAATAGCACATTCTTGTACATTAACTTACAATGGATTTTGTGTTGTTGTACAAAATAGCACATTCTTGTACATCAACTTACAGTGGATTTTGTGTTGTTGTTTGTTTGTTTTTTTGTCTTTTAGGTAATCATAAAAAAAATCGAAACATCTCAAGTTGTATCTAATCAAATATTTTGCTAAACTCTTTACAACTTAGATTAATTATACACACTGGAACACTGTTCTAGGCAGGCCTACCAGCTAAGTTAACTGTACAGGTAAATATGGTTTTCAAACGAGACCCAAAACTCGAGCGCTTTCGAATAGTTCACTATTCAACT
>NW_013670540.1:72555-77078 GCF_000517525.1 Limulus polyphemus | reverse complement strand
AGACATTGAGTATGTTCTTCATAAGTAACTGGATATGAAGACAGTTGATGTTGTACTACTGGTTTAGTGGGAGAGAATGATTTAGACATTGAATATGTTCTTCATAAGTATTTGGATATGATCACGGTTGATGTTGTACTACTGGTTTAGTGGGAGAGAATGATTTATATGAAGACGGTTGACATTGTACTACTAGTTTAGTGGAAGAAAATGATTTAAACATTGAATATGTTCTTCATAAGTAACTGGATATGAAGACGGTTGATGTTGAACTACTGGTTTAGTGGGAGAGAATGATTTAGACATTGATTATGTTCTTCATAAGTAACTGGATATGAAGACGGTTGATGTTGAACTACTGGTTTAGTGGGAGAGAATGATTTAAACATTGAATATGTTCTTCATAAGTATTTGGATATGAAGTCCAAATACTTATGAAGAACATATTCAATGTTTAAATCATTCACTCCCACTAAACCAGTAGTTCAACATCAACCGTCTTCATATCCATATACTTATGAAGAATATACTCAATATCTAAATCATTCTCTTCCACTAGTAATTACAAATCATGTTTAATATTGGACTTAGCTAGTACACATTAATCATGTTTAGTGTCTAACATACTAATTAACAACAAAAACTGCTTGTACTCAGCAGTAAAACAATAGAAATGCTCAAATCATTTACTTTGAACATGATACACCTAAAACAGGTACTAGAAAATATGGAGTTACAAATAAATAACAAATCAGCACACAGGTCAATTAATTAATTACTTTATTAATAAGAATAGTAAGTTTGATTGATTTTTAGTACAGAAAAATTATTAAACTAACTCAGTTATCAGTACTATCTTATGCATAAATTAACCTAATTTTGATATTTTCCACACCAGAAGATCATTTACAAAAAAAAAAACTCATCAATTTTAGAGTAAACTGAAGTAACCCAGATCATATGAATAGATAATACATAGTTGTCATGAAGTGTTTCAACATCATCAAATGACTTATGTACACTATCCTTCAACTTTACAGATCAGGTAATATATAGTTGTCACAAAGTCTTTCAACATCACCAATTGATTTAGTAAAAATCATGATTTATATTAATGCTACCAGAAACAAAAAATAATGTGTATTATATCCATTCAAAACTTCTTGTAACATTGTGTTATATATTCTTAGAGCTGGCAGTGAAATTTTTTTGGACTCCTACTGTAAACAAATGCAATATAATAATAATAATAATTATTATAATGTTGCATTAATTTAAGTACATTTGTTATTGTGTGTGACTGAAGGTTTGTGAAAGGAATATTTATATTTGTGTATGTAGTTTGTTTGAGGTTTGAAGGTATGCAAAACTTCAATATTTATGTGTATGTGCTAAAATTTTGCAGTTCAGAATTTGAAGGAACTTTCATGGCTCCCTAGAAATACACCTGGATTGTTTTTCTAACATTAGAGTGATCAAGGTGAAAAAGAAACTAAATTACTTTTCCACTAAGAAAAACTTGTCATCCAACAAAGAAATCTGGTCGATGAGAAATAGAAGTTTTTCATTTAAATAAAACAATTGTAATATTTACATAATAAAGTTCAAAAAGGCACTTTGAGAAAACTGCCACTACATTTGGTGTGCAGCATTTTAATTTTCCTACATGATAGATGATTTTTTGCACACATAAGACATGGTGAAAATCATTTACTGAGTAATTGAGCATTCTTACTCAAGCAATAGAGAATTCCCTTGTCAATTGGAAAGAAATAGTAGTAGTATCAGCTAAATTTCATGGACTCTTACTTAAAAGAGATAAAGTACTTTACTTTTCTGTCAAAATGTTCCTTGAACAAAAATACATGTCTATTTTGTCTACCGTAGGAAAAAGAAAACAGTTTATCCTATCAGATATAGCTTGTAGTAGAAAAAGCAAAGCATACCTTACAATAACTCATGGAAGAAACTTCAGCTACACACTATGAAAATCTTTTGAAAAAGCCAAACTTGAACTAGAAATCCTGGCATCTTGAGAGCACTTTGCTTAAATCAGGGCACCAAAAAAAAGAAAATGGGGAATACACTACTGTCAGTGTCAACTACTGTCTAATGAACAATGTAGACTGTCATGATAAAACTGTAGACTATCTGAGAATAAGAGTCAATCTAAGTACAGAAGCTTGTCTTGAATCAAAACAAGCCTGATTTGAGAGTGAACTTTATCAAAGTATGTTTTAGATAGATCCAGCAAACTGGGGTAACACCATCAGGGAAACTGAATGTTTAAATTCACTTGCAAAGCATTTTTATGAGACACTAAAAATGAACAATTCTGATAAAACTAAGATGGAAGGAACTACACAGAATGGTAAGTACTACATGAATAGAGCCACAATGAGGAGAGTGTGCTCCTATACAGAAGGAACGAATTTAAGAATGTTTGTATGCTGGTGGAAATAGTGCTCTGCATTAGACCCAATAATATTGTTTATTAAGGTATGGTTTAGTCACCTTACCCACATGCTCATTTAACAAAGGTTTATTTAAAACATGCAACAGTGGAGAACCTTCTACTGATTAAAACAAATGATTTTGTATGGACCTATGGAGCAAGTATTACAAGCAACCTTGGAGAAGTTTATGGCAAAAAACAGAGGAAAAGGAAATTTGATACAAATCCTTCTAACATATCTGTAGAATGTGCAGCAAAGAAATGGAAGTCAGACATGTACAATGACATTGAAATTTATTCTGTTGGTTATGAAGGTTCAAGTGATTATGGAGATCATGATGAGGATGATTCTGATTCTAGCATGTCTAGTACATCCAGTGATGAGATTGAAACATACAAGATTCTTTTTTTTAAGAATTGATTGCACAGAAATCATTTGATGTTGCCACTGCTTATTGAAGTGATTCTCCTGTACACAATATGTGTGAGGATAACAAAGGAATATCTTCCACTACCCAACAGTTAAACACAAACAGGACAAAGAATCTTGCTTCATGCAAATGACTAGGATAACAATTGAATATCTTCCACTACCCAACAGTTAAACACAAACAGGACAAAAAATCTTGCTTCATACAAATGACTATACAAAGCAGATTTATTTCAAATTAACTTGACTTTTTATGAAATGCAAGCTTGTGACTTTACTTTTTGATGTTTTATTTCCTAGTACAAAATGTAAATACCATCTTACTCTTCTCTGTAAGTTACAAAAGAGTAATTACCTTATGATTCTAGTCCAAGATATTATGTGCCAGACTTTAAGGAGATTATAACAATTTAATTTTTCCAAATTTACTGGATTTAAAAATTTATTGATTGTTACTTTGTTTATTAAGGTGTCTCTTACCCTACTTTGCCCTTAAAATATAATCACACATTCACTTAATATAAAAACAGTACAATTCAATCAATACGAATGAACTTCTATTGTCCAATTTTTTTAAACAAAGAACAGAGAAACAGCACCATCCTGCTAACACCCCCTATGTACTGCTTGATGTGAGCTCTTTACACCCCTAGTGTGTTTTTCAAACATTACAGCCTGCTGCAAATGACTGGTCTGTGTATGGCTTTTTTCCCCCAACTATTGCTGAATAACATCCACCGATATGTTAAAACTTGGATATATTGCAGGACATACTACAAGTATTGGACTTTTTCAAACAATACTAGATGGTTCATACAAATTTAATAGCCAAAAATAGTGTGCAATTCAAACATAGGGCAAACAAATAATCAAGAGCTAAAGAAATGATACATCATAATAGTTAATGAAAAGTTTAACAAATATGTGCTCATTTTAATTTTTTTTATTATTTGCTTTTTTTTATTGTAGAAAAAAATTAATTTTACAAATTCCATTAGCCATATTAAACACTTCTAAATAAAGAACGTTTTATTAATAGTTAATTTATACTTCCTTCTCCTCTCAGGTTGTAGTTTGAGTTTGAAATGAAATTTATCATTTCCTTAATTGTTTATGAAATAACAAACCCTTCCTTCCATGTCCTGTCTTTTTTATAAAATGTGGACTTTTTTTATTTTTTTATTTGCTAGTTACACCAACTAGCTTTGATAACTTATTTGATTTTCTGAAGGAATAACACAGGCCTGCAATGGTTTTATTGTCTTGAAATTTTTACATGTTCTTCAGTAATTCCTGTACACTGAATCCAAAAATGAGATCCATTTATCTCCATCACATACAAGTTTTCAAACAAAGTGTCATATGTACTTTTACATCAGTGAATCATTTTCATTGAAATCAGGTCACATTTTGTTATGCTTAAAATGTTAACAACCACTGGCTATAGATTTCTCTAAACAAATCGTGATGCAAGAGTCTTATTGATTATTCTCGAACCCACGAGAAACACACCTCTCGTATATAAATGATTAACAGGCCACATGACATGTCATTTCTGGATAGTATCTGTTTGTGTGTGCACTTTGACATTATTTTTCTCTTTTCAATATTATTTATTCATTGCTATGGCAACAAGAG
>NW_013670540.1:64511-71939 GCF_000517525.1 Limulus polyphemus | reverse complement strand
ATTCTTCAGAGATTTTGGGGTCCAGACTTCGGTCTCAGAACTTACTTTCTCCAGGGACATCATTTTACTGGTACAGAGATTGTGACAAAGAGTTTATACCATACTTTTCACAAGAAGGTTCACTGGTTTATTGCTACAATATTGCTGAATTAATATCAATGCAAGGAGCTGCAGTCTATGAACCAAGTGAATGGCAGTTATTCATTGATTCCTCCAAAAGAACTCTAAAAGGAATTCTCCTTCCCAATGGTAACATATATGCATCTGTTTCTATTGCTCATTTGGTTCACTTGAAGGAAATGTACAAAAATCTCTAACTTCTTCTTAATAAGGTCAAATACAAAGAACATGGTTGGCTACTTTGTGGAGACTTAAATGTCTTTTGTATGTTGTTGCGTCAACAATCCGGTTATACAAAGTTTTCATGTTTTTGTGTGAATGGGACAGCAGAGCATGAAATCAGCACTGCATAAAGAAGCAATGGCCACAGAGTCAGCCTGATATCAGGATCGAAAAACATCGAACATGAAAATTTGGTTAACACAAAGAAAGTCCCATTACCTCCACTTCACATAAAACTGATGATGCAGTTTGTAAAAGCCTTAGACAAAGATGGCAATTGTTTCAAGTATCTATGTGGGCAATCCCCAGCTTTTTCTGAAGCAAAACTTAAAGAAGGGATTTTTGTTGGGTCTCAGATTAGGAAATTGACTTTGGATAAAAAGGTCAAAAGAACAATGAGGAAAGATAAAAAAGAAGCATGGATTGCCTTTAAAGATGTTACTGACAAATTTGTAGGAAACAAAAAGGACCCAAATTATGAAAATATTGTCAATAACATGCTCAATAAATTCAAAGAGTTGGGTCATAATATGAGCTTGAAAGTTAATTTATTACACTCGCATACTGACTATTTCCCTGAAAATCTCGGTGTCATCAGTGAAGAAAAAGGGGAAAGGTTTCATCAAGACATCACGGAAATGGAGAGGAGGTACCAGGGAGGGTGTAACATCAGCATGATGGCCGATTACTGCTGGTCATTGAAACAAGATGCTCCAGATGCAATACATAAAAGAAAGTCCACAACACATAGTTTTGAGATCAAAAGACATACATTTCACACAAAAAATCAGGATGAAAAAGGATGCATATTTGTCTGACATCAATGTTCTTCTCTTTTCTTCAGTTTGTTTGTATTTTAGTTAACAAACATAATAATAAAAAAGGTTCATTGTGGTAAATGAAATAATAATTTGATCTAAGTAAGAGTGTTTGTTTCTTCCTATTTGTAAAAAATCCTCATGTGATAGAAAACAATAAATATTATCTTTGAAATCTGCATAGCTGAATTATGGAAAATTTGTTATTAAAACCAAAACAACTTTTATGATATTTAAATTCACAGGCCAGTGTAATCAGTGGTATGTTTACACAAAAGGTAATGATGGTGAAAACAAAAGTGTTAAATTGTGATTAATCCAATAATAATAAGTAATTAAGAGAACTAGTAGTATCAAAACGTGATGGGTGGAACTTGCAGCTGTTTAATAACATGATTGTCACATATACAGTGTTACTAATTATAAGACTCGTGATAATAGCAATGTTTTAACATATTTAAGGTTTCAAGCTATATTTGATAATTTTTTTGTTTCAAAATATAAATTAATAGCCATTTTTTATCATAATTTTCTAATAATTGCCAAAGTCATAAGATAATTGTAAATATAGGTTGACTATCACTAATCCAGCATCCTCCATCTATTAGGTTAGAATACACCAAACCCACTAGCTAACCACCTCATCTTAAAATTAAAATATCCCATAAAATGGGGTTTTCTTTAAGTTTTAATCAAAGAAAATATTGGAAAGAAAACTTTCAAGTGAGACTAAAGTATTTACCTAATAGCACGTATCTTACTGTATTTGAAATTGTTCTAGCCGAAATTAGTGCCGGATTACTGATTGTACCGTATTATTGATTGCCGAACTAGTGATGGTCAACCTGTACTGACTGTTGGGTGGTTCTGTTGGTTAACAGTTACTCATAGTGAACAGAGTTAATATATTACCTTGGTTGATGTAAAATTGTAATTGTGTGAAAATGTTTGTTTCTAGCAGTAGGATAAGCTAGATGAAATTTTAGCAAACTGTAGCAATACTTACCGACTTCATTACCACGACCGAGAGTGTAAGTATAGCCATGTCCGGTTAAACCTATCTCAGTGAACAGTTCCACATAAACATAGGAGTAATCTGGAAGAACCTAAAAAAGAAGGGATATAAAATTCACACGGCAAATACATAATTTTTATTTAACCAATCTATCAACAAAAAAGTTTATTTCATGATATAAATTATCCTTGACGTTAACAAACTGAAATCTGTATTTCCAGACATTAATTTGATGAATTAGGACAAAGCTATAATGTATCTCTAAAGTAAGTCTACGCTATAAAAAAAATAATCATGGTAACAAGTTTTACTTTAATATATTTTAACTGATCTTCAGTATTCAACATTATTCTATGTTTAGCATTAAGTTGAATATGGAATGTAAATTAGGTAATTTTATTTACTTTTCACAATATATTTCTTCACTTCTGGTATGAACCCGAGATCTGTCATATGCTAGGTGAGTACTCCACCAACTGAGCTAAAGGGTTAACACACTAGTGCTTGCTAGTAAGATATTTTTTAACAACTCAGTCTACTACTTAAAGTTTGTTAAATAGTTTGTTAAATACAGAAAAATTATTATTACATTATTGGGTAGCTTACACTCAAATTTGATTGAATATTTTTATTTAAATAAAAACTTGCATTTTGTAAGAAGCATGATGTGGATTAGTCAAATTTATATGTATGTTACATAATATTTTGTCAACCATCAGTGAACTGAAACCTATCTCTTTGTTAAAGCAAATAAAATATTATTAATAATATTGCTTACACATGAATTTGTACAGTATGATTTATGAAATCAAATGCCAAAGTCTATGACTTAATAAATAAGAAATACAGTGACCTGCAACAGAAAGTTTTTTACAGGCTTTCGATCCTTTAAGGGTAAAGTATCTTAAGTTATTTCTAATTTTATTATGATGTTATCACAAATTGTATGTGAAAGCAGTAATAATGTGCTATTATTGAAAACTAAAAGAAATTTCCATCAGTCTGTTTTATTGTTGTAACATTGTTAATATTTGGAGAAATTCTTGCTTTTTGTGAGATACTTAACAAAAAAGAAGTTATCATACTTGTGAACTCAAGAATTGTAATTTCATTTAGCATCTAGTAAATTATTTGAATAAAAATTCACTTGAGTTGGTGTTGGAACTAGGGCTGCCACCTGTTATATGTATTGGGAAACTTTTCCATATACAGTGATATGTAGCATTCTATTGTATAATTTTTTAAGCCTTAGTTTCTGGCTTGATGAAAGTATTAGAAACACCAACTTAAGTGTTCTTTATTTTAGAGCTTTACCATTAGGTGATAACTAATATTTTGAGTGAAAGCTTCATCAGTTACAATTTTTAAAATACTTCCAGGAATTCTGAGGCATCCTGTTAGAGCAACTGATCATACTCTACTAGTTTTAGTGGCATTATACAATATACACTTACTAAAGAATTAATAAACAAGGTAAAATTTATATTATTCAGAAATAAAACAGAACATGATATTAAAGTATGCATTAATAAAATAAGTTACTTGATATCATTTGATTAACAAATATTATTTCAATTAAAGAAGAAAAAAAATGTTTTGGACAACGTCACAAGTAATGGGTCTTTGATGTGTAATACATTAATATTTAGGGACCTTCATATCTGTTATTAAAATGTAAGATCCAGATAATTTTTTTCCTGCATCATAACGTGAGGAAGTAAGTTAGCATCATTTCTTCATTCAGGAGCATCATTTGTTGGCACAATCATGTATTATCATATCATTACACACCAATATGTCTTATTAAAAATAACTTACAAATTTCCTACTTGTTTACACTTTGTGCAATAATCTTTGTTAAGCTTACACTGAATCATATGATGTAAGTTAATAGTGACGATAATAGGTGTATGAGGTGTTTGTTGATTGGTTGTGACATTGCATTTAGCAGTTTTATGCGAGTAGTTTTATTAATACTGTGTGTGTGTGGCAATCTATCGGTGATTGATTGGATTCACCACTCAGCATGTGAATGTCCTATGTTTACAAACTGACTTCTGTAACTTATCTTTATGTGTTAATAAACAATTCCAGAGAATACTTGATGTGTCGTTATTGATCTGGTTGAGATTACTGTATACAATCTAATTGTAATGTTACAGAACAACTAGACCATCACCATACCATTTGAAAATGAACAGACAAATACTATAATAATCAAATATAAAGCAGTTTTCATTTGTCATGAACTGCAAAATAAAAGATTTACAGTCTCATCCAAAACTATATATGATCAAATCTTGCTCTACATTTTATGTAATTTTGACAAAAAAGAAAATCAGTCCAATAAATTTAAATTTAACGGGAAACAAATAAACCAATCAAATACAAATATTTCAAGGAAGCAATGCTGTTAATATCCAAATCATAAAATAATAATGATTGTTTGTTTGATGAGCTCATGAAAATTAATTGAGAGTTATCTGCACTAGCTGTTCTTAATATTAATTCAGAGACTAGAGTAGGGGTTCTCAACTTTTTTTGGATATGATGACCACTCCATACCCAAAACGTGATAGCAAATCAATGCAAATACTGTAAAATATCATTTATTGCAATTCTTTTTTTTTATGATCTCCTAATCCCCCAATAATAGTCTTGTAACCCCAAGTATGAGAAATGCTGGACTAGACAGAAGGTAGCTAGTCAAACTACACAGTACAAACACACTACAAACTCTTGGGCTACTCTTTACCAATGAACAGTAAAATTAACCATCACACAGCAGCACCCTCATGACTAAAATGGTGAGCATGTTCTGCAAGAGTTTTGATCCTGTAGCATGCAGATTGCAAATCAAGCACCCTAACCACCAAGCCACTCAAATAATAACCAATCAGGAAAAAGAAGCTAAAAAAGAAAAATTTAATTTGGAAGATTATTCATAGTAAAAATATTAGATACTTCTAAAAGAAATAGTAATTACATCACAAATGAAAGATAAAGTACTTGCAATAATATATATATTAACAAATCAAATATCTTGCATATCACAGTTTCTAACCTAACACTTCTCTCATCAGTCTAACTTCAAGTCTTAAGGATTTATATTTCCTTTCCAGACCATGAGATTACATGACACATAACTAACTACTTAGCACTTGTTTTACACAATCAAAGATGAACATAGCATTCATATATCACCACTAGTGGAATCTCATGTTGATGTCTATATATTAAAATCACACATTTAATGTTAACTGTATACTAGCAGGTAGGTGAGCTAGTATCTAAAGCACCCTCCATGACTAAAATATAGTGAACCAAACAATAGAAAAAATAAATAAATGATATATGAAATCATAAAAAATAACAGAAATTACTATTCCCCACACTACATAATGAATATGTAGCAAGTCAATGATCAAGTGAAATATAACTTACTTGTATTTGCATAAATATTCAAATGTATGTTACATTTTACCAAGAAACTTTTTGTTTGGACAGGAAAAAATATATAAAAGAACTATTTTTTCTTATCAGGGAGCATCTGATTTTGGAAACATTTTCTCCAAAGTAGTATAAGTTTGATGCTGTATTTTTGTAAGTATGACCTAAAAAAACTAAAGAAGCCTTCATGGTTCCAACAGAAAAGTGTTAGAGGGTCAAGCTAATGCAATCCTGACTTTCAAATTATTATGAAAAAAAAAGGAAAAAAGAATGAGTTATTCTCATTTTTCCTCAAAGAGTGTTGAGTGATGCTTGTGAAAAACATATGTTTAAACAACAATTTTCTCTGATGCAATAGATGGTTTTGGAGATTTTTAGCCCTAAAACCTTTCATCATTAGAAATTTATTAGGTAAATGTATTAAAATATTTGGCAGTCATCTCTTAATTAAGCAAATTTTACTTTCTGAACAGTGAGGTCAGCCTTTGAGACAGATTGTCTTTGGATATAGTAGATGCAACAGGATTAGAGAGTATTTAAGAGTAGGTTTGATGAATACTTAAAATAAAAACATCATCATCAAAGCTGGATATATACATATGAAGATTTGGAGGAAATTAACAATTTCTAAATTGATCTTACAGAATAACAGTTGTCTGTTCTTACACTGTGTACATTAGTAATACTACTAGTAAGACATGCTATGATACCAATAGTTGTTCTAATCAGACTCAATTTTACAGATGTAACATTTACAAAATGGTTAAATATCAAAATAACAAAAGTTCCAATGGCATTAACGCTCACTCTAAGTCTAATATACTATGGTTCCAATGCACTAGGTAGTACTAGTACTACTACTGCTAGTAAAGTTAGAAAAAACTACCTTTACTTACAAGATAATAAAAAACTAGTACTAATAATGATCAATATGATCGTCTAATTTCATACATATTTTGGGCTCGCCTCTATTTTTTACGTTACCTTTTTAGGTATGAAATACAAATTACCAAAAATTATATTCATCAACAGATGCTTCACAAAAATCAAAATGAAATTAAAAATTCCATGTCACTGTCAGTAGTTGTATGGACATCAACACCTAACGCCTTAATCGCTGTTTTGTTTGTCCATAGAAAATAAAATCTAACATAATTAGATAAAATGCTTTCTAATGTAAGTCCAAATAACACTGTTTTACTGTCGTTATCAACAATGAATGAATTAAATTAATCAATGTCTAATTTCTCAGGTACGGAGATACCTTCCAATCTTAAACTTAAAAGAGTTTAATAGTAACAACTTTTTTTTTAATTACAAGCCTACCTAGTTTCAAGATTAAACCACCAACATTTGCACTGTCCTTATGCTAAACGAATGGATAAAATTAAAAATTCAAGCTCTATCTTATATAATATATGAAATTACCGATCCTATAGTATGCTGAGTTAAATGTTGCTCATCTACCGGAGCTGGAAATCTAATATCTCGGACACTTAGACCACGAACGTGTTCGGCTGTTCGAGACATGGCAAAACCAGCACCTGTTGTGGGGGATAACTGGTTTTGTTTTTACTGGGAAATGTACTTAAAGTAAACAACGTTATTCACAGAAACAGAATCTTCTACAGTTGTACTTAAAATCAACTCAAAACCAATGTTGTTTCGTCTCACTCGTGATTCGTCCAAATGACCTTGATAATATTATTGCACAACATCATATCAGTGAACGCGCAGTGACGATGTCTGTTTTCACGAACCCGACTAACATCAGTTAAACGTTGTACATTTACAACAGCACTG
>NW_013670540.1:61334-63820 GCF_000517525.1 Limulus polyphemus | reverse complement strand
TCTTGTGGTAACATTTTGTCATTTGAGTTGATTTATGTTTGTACTTGAAAATAGACCCTCATGCTGTGGTATTGTGCGGCTGCGGGTGTAGGAGAAAGTGTAAGTACCTGTACGTGTGTTGTGCTTGAAACTACTTTTCGTGCAAAATGTAGTAAAGTGTCACTGCTTGCTGGGATCTTTTGAAAGAATACTCCATCACATTTTTTGTAAGACTTTCGATCCGTTTTATTTTGCGTTGTAAACATTTACAGATGAATCAGACGCCACGCAGGTTTCAATATTGTGTAATGAGAGGTCTTGGATAAACGGATTTCTTTCTATTAGAAAATATAGGAGTACTTGTGTCTTTGTGGTCCCTTTCCTTTCTGGCTTGGCCACACTCTTGTGTTGATTACTTGTGTAATAAACAGTTCCACTAAAATCCTGCATAGCGTTATTTACCTCTGCACACGATGGCAATGAGAGTAACCACTGAGCTCGTTGTGTTTCTGTCATACCCTTTCCTCTAGTCATGCCTCCATTTGTCTTCACGCTTCTCATTAAGACTTGCTCGATAATAAAATCCGTTGACAATCCAGCCCAATACCTATCAGTTCTACGTATAACATGATGTCCAGATTTGAGATATTGATATACCTCGTTGTTGGTTATCTCAAACTTTCCCATCAGTTGCAAATATCCTCACTCTTTTGGCGCTGGTAGAATTCATATAGAATCGAAGTTGTCGTGCTCCTTAAAGTAACAACATTGATTTTTCCGTGTATTTCAGTAACAATCGATGATCCGAAATGTTTCTGTAATTTCCGTTTCATACAGGTTAGGCTAAATGCAGCATCGCCACAAAGCTCTGTCATTTTTTCAACAAGATCTTTAATCGTAATTTGTTCATTGTCATTTTCTTCAAGGTAACTGACAATAGAGAAAAAACCTCGTGTTAAGTTAGCATGAACAGGCATTCCGCACGACCGTTTACTATGTGTCTGTTGTTCTGGTGAAAATACCTCCGGAATACACTTCTTAGTCCTAAAATGGATACTATAAGACTGATGATATATATAGCATATGCTGCTGGCAAGTCACTTACACTTTACAGTCATCCTCGGACCTCATCAGCCCACCTATCAGCACGTTCAATGCATACTTTGGTAATACTATTTTGGAAGTCTATAATTCTGACAGGAAACACATATAATCTTCGCTTTTTTCCAGATAATTTTGCAGCTTGGCCACAAAACAAGCACTGTTCTTTAAAGCAAAACTGTTCATTACCAGATCTTAGTAAACACAATTTACATATAGGAATATGTGAAGATGTTTTACTATCACGTTTAATGACATTTACAGTAATTTTGAAGACACTCTGTGTGAACATATTACCCTGGAACAGTGAGTATGTTATCACCACGTTTAGTGCTTGCAATGTTTATACCAGCAGACCCTTTCAGTCGTAACTGCATAATAGCTTTTTCTTTCTGTAAACTTCCCTTACAAATAACACAAACGTGAGATGAGTTCGTTATTTCCATCTGTAAATACATTAAAAGTAACTTTATAATTATTGGATTTAAAACATAAAATAAAAAGACATAAAACAGTTTGAATACATAGATTATCTAATGAGTTCTTATGAAATACCTCCAGGGTGTTATTTTTTAATTAAAAATAGTGTTCATTTCTTAAGTTATTTTACAAACAAGCATTGAATAAGTGTTTGCTTTATTGTTACGTACCTTACCGTATTGACTGTTATCAACAACAACAACACTCATACAAAAAGTGAATGTAGACCTATTCTTTAGACTCGCTACATATATTAGCTCGTTTTATATCCGGGGTTTCCATCTACAAATACGACTGTTTATATATATGTGGTAACACAAAATTCATATAATATATTGTTAAATATACGGACACACAATAATAATACCAACATGTGCAAAATGCTGTTGTTCTATTTTCGTTTTGTAATTTTTATGGCACGAATGGACTTCCGTAGTTGTGAAAATCGATCAAGTCACGCCACTGATTTTTTTTTATTTCTTTTGTAAGGCATTATAATGAAGCTTATATTACAAATGTATCGTTATCTATCAACAACCATAACTTTCCACCACATTATACATATAAATACGCATTATGTTTACATGTTTGCCATCCGCGAAAACGCATTGTATTTTTTGATTTAGGGCAGAGCTCACAAGGCCTATCTTCCGCCGAGAAAACACTGAAACAATCTGATTCATCGTCTGCTTGCATAATTTACGGACGTTTTAGCATTATAAATCAACTAGAGTATACGTTTTGAACATATAATAAACAATACAATGCAAGAAACTTACCATGTCCAGTTTATTTTCTTCTCATTACTTCAACAGTGTGTGTGTCACCGGTCACTAACAATTTCTGAAAAAGCATACATTATATGGTGGCTTATATGTACCAATTACAAAATGGCAAAAATTTACTTTTAAAAACTTTTTTTTTTT
>NW_013670540.1:43505-60443 GCF_000517525.1 Limulus polyphemus | reverse complement strand
TGTAAATAATGATGCTTGATACGGTTGTATCGAGTGCATGCTTGTGATGACAATAAACCGTTAATCTAGATTCCATGGCGTTACTATAGAGGAAGTTATTAACACTGATTACGAGAGGAAAACTACCAATATATAGTTTTTAGAATCTGGTTGGTTCTATAAAGTAAAGGTCTGTTCCAAATAATAGGGTTGCAAACCTAAAGCTAATGTTGGTTATTATCGAGTGCCACGTTCTTATTTGGTGTGTATTGACAAAAAGTCATGATATCTAATTAAAAACACCTTAGGCGTGAAAAAAAAGGTGCGCCCAGAAAAAAAAATTCAGCGTGCGACTTAAAGGAATGAAATCAAAATTGTCGGCCAAACTTGTAGCTACATCCATAGCATTGAAAAGAATTTTACAGCAAATATTCATTCATTAGTTAGCCAGGGCGCGTTTTTTTCTTTTTTTGTCCAACTTGAGGCATGGTTGAATAGTTAATACTCGATGAAACCTTGATAAATCTGAATAGCCAATACCTGATGAATCCTTAAAAAGTGAAAGCTGAATAGGTAGTTCAAATATGCAGTCACCACCAAGGAGAAATAGACACTTCCATTTTTTATTATACAGAATTTCTAAATGTCAGGCTTAAAAAAAAATCTAGCGCCTTCTGGCGCTTCTTATATTTAACCAAGGTTGGTTTGAGTATGTACTGATATTTAAGGTAGACCTAGCACGATTATTAATTTTGGGGACGAGATTTTTAGGTGAAAAGTCTAATTTAGGTTAAGTCTACCAGTGATTATTTCTTTTTCATTTGATAAAAATTTGTAAGTGACCATCTGAAGGATAATTTGAATATGTGTATGGTGTTTTTAGTTGTCATTTGCTCATCACACTGAAACTTATTATTTGAGTTATATCAGTTTCGGGAATTTATTTTTACACACTTTGAATATTAGCTATAGCTCCCTATTTAATTAAGTGGCGCTGCGTTATTATTTTACTTTTGCGCTAGTATTTGAATATTTATAGTTTCGGCGATCTGACCGAGTTTTTCAACTTTTTTGCTAGGACAGACATTTCTTCTTTGTGTAAAATAGTTGTACTGGTCGTAAAATAACGATTTTCTATCATTTCTGTTTGTAATTAAGGGTACACATGACATTTTTATTTTATGGGACTAAATAAGTAGGTTAGTAATTAAATATAGCTTGAAATTGAAAATTACTCTTGGAAGTTAGTCTAACTCATAAGTGAGACTCTTGAGACTGAGAGTTTAGAAGAGATTGTTAAACTTTAAAGAATCACAAAAACAGTAATAAAGGTATAAGTTTTATGTTACATTACCTTTTAAGAAAAATAAATTATATTTTCTATTCCCAAGAACATGGATGTGTGGAACAGTTTTCTAATTACCCGGTTTTTGCAGACCATGACCGCCATTAATGATTAATGTTGATAAGAATGTAATTGTACATATAATTATAAGGCTTTGGGCATGTACGTTTAAAATTAGATACTACTACTAATATTGTTGGAAAGCTAAATTTAAAGTAATGCCAGGTGAATTCTAATTCCACAGTGTACTATCATCTAAGTAATTATTTGAATTCATTGCAATTGTCTAAATTAAAACTAATATTTTGACTTACAATTTTACATTCCATTAACAACAGCTTAGATGACACAAGTATCTGTAGCTTTTAAAGTAGTACTATAAATGGTTTAAATTAAAAGAGTGAAAGTAGGGTCCTAGATAAGTCATGTTTGGTTGCTGTGATAAAGTATGAGCCTCATATGGTTCAAGGCTATTTATCACATATTGAGAATAAACAAGTTCCCTGCTTGTATTTATCTTTCTGGTAAACTGGATGTACAAAGGTTATAAATGTCTATATTAATATTCTAGCTGTGATATAAAGCATATGTAATATTGGCTGCCCTGTGGAAGCTTGACTCAGTGTTTGTTCTTTAGGGTGCAGTAAGCCCATTTGAGGGGATGACACAGATACTAGAATAAGTTGAGTTGGAAGGTTCTCACCCTTGTATACTTGTATTTGGAATAATTGTTGACTTAAATAAAGTAAGAATTGTGGGATATCACAGTAGGATCTCAGTTTGACATAAATGTGGGATATTTCCATGATTCTGTGTCTTCCATCCAAGCATGCTTTGTTCCTGTTTGTATCTGGTTTATAAACTCAGCAGCCAGTATTCATATACTGTGAATTAGAAGCTGACCAGTGAAGTGTAAAGTTTTCATTACTTAATTAGTAAGAATAAAGAGTTGATATGTTTGTATACCCTTCACAGTCTTATTTAAAAATATTGCTCTACATGGTGTTTCTGGACCCTGTGTTGTGCAGATACATGATTCTTGTAGACATACCTAGAGACAGCTTTATCATGTTTTATTTGTTATGTGATCTCAAGTATTTGCTTTTTCCTTGGCTTTTCAGTTCTTAATAAGTTATAAAATAACTTTCCATGAAGATAAATACTACTTGTAGACCTCTTGAGTGATTTTTGTAAGTCATATTGCTATCTTGTCACTTGGTTTGGTTATGTAAATTTCTATTGTTAATTTTTGTTCTATGCAAACTTGTTTACTAGAAACATCTTCAGTTTTTTCATGGATCAGTTAAGTAGGAAACTGGGCCAAAGGAGTCTTAGCCAATGTACAGCAGAATCAGAACTCCCCAAGGACAGTTTTGACACATCTCTGTCAGATATTGATAGACTAAAAAGAACAATAGCAGAATTGAAAGAAGAAAATTCATTGCTTAGACACAAAATTGAAATTAAGAAAGAACAACAATTAAAAAGGTATTTTAGATTTTCAGTATTCTAGATTGTACATTGTAATCATTTAAACTATTACATTAATTAAAGATTTTTCATATCTCATAACTACCTTTAGAATTTTTATAAAGCAAGTTTTAATCTGGAGATTTTCAACTGTTTTTGGTAAGGCAGATTTGGAAGATAAATATTTATTTAGTATTAAGACAGATTAAAAATGTAGACACTTTATCTTAGTTTGTGTAATTCTAATTTTGAAGGTAATTATACTTTAAATACAGTATTTTTATTTATTTCCATGGATTTATCTCTTGTTTATTGGGTGTTTTGCTTTTTTTCAGTTGCAAATAGATTCTACTGCAGTCATTCTCAGGTTTATTAGACATGGTATAGTGTAGAGCTGGTTGATTTAGTTGATTACGTATGAACAGTAGTTACATCAATTAGTCATATTGATTAATGTCACAAAAATAATCAACTAATTGAAACTAATGTTTTCAATTAATGTTTATGATAATTCTAGCTAACAATCAAACAAAATTATAGTTAAATTGATTCTCACAAAAATAAATAATTGAAATTATGGTTTTCAGTTACTCCAGCTATCCAAGTAATTAAAATAATACCATTATGTTTGTTGTTAAGCACAAAATTTTGCAGTATGCTATCTATGTGCTGCCCCTTAAGGTTTGAAAACCTAGTCTTAGCATTATAAGATGTTTTTCTTATCTCCAAGTTTGTTGTTTCTAAACATTTACAATGCAGTTGCATTGTGCGTGATACATTTTCATGGACAAAGTTTAAGATTGAAAAAGTAATGTAATTTTAAGTTATTGTACCTGAAGTCTGAAGACACAGTTTCCTCTGGCTTTTCATATTTTGTTACCACTTGACACTTTTTTAGACAGATTTGAAAGAAAAGTTTGTATTTTCATTTTTGCTCAATTGGAAAAAGCTTTGCTTGAAAAGAACCTATTTGTTGATTTTATTTTTTAGAATTTTTCTTCCCATCACAAAGAATAACCTTACTTTTATTAGTAACTTATTACCTCAGGAATATATTACTTCCCTAATCTACCACAAGTATTTTAAAAATTCACAAATATAGAATCATGCAGAAACTACTAAAAATGCCCTAAACCTATGTATCTACTCCACTATGATTTGATTGGATAGAGCAAGAATCATACTATCATATTTAATATTTCTGTTTCTAAAGTTGTGTGTTATTAAAACAATTGATGGGACATGATAACAAGGTGGCAACCAAGGATTGTACAAAAACTAATGGAAGCATTTGAAAATCACTATCTGTTTGAAAGCTACAGAAATTTTCTTCAATAAGAAGACATCAGATAAGATAAGGTGAGCTTATATAGCTTAGAGAATGTTGAATGGATAACAAAGAAAACATTATGACAAGTTTAATACTAACAAATGTACTGTTGCATCAGCGAGGTCACGTGACTAGTGTCGCGCCACGTTTCTAGAACTATCCTGTTCCTTCGGGAGTGCTCTAGCATTTGCTAGATTGGGGGTGGTCTGGTATATATAAGATGGTCACGGCGTGACATGACAATGTGTGTGTAGGTAGTGAGTAATTGAACTGCAGTCAGAAAGTATTGTTGAAGTTAACGTTCGTTGTTAAAACGTTTGTTATAGAGCGACTGTTGAAAATAAGTGTATCGGTAAAGTTATATTCAGAAAGAAAAAAACAGTTTTATTAAGTAAGGACTTGTGTTGCTAAAGTTTCGTGGGAACGAAGTTACGGAAAATCAATTAACGACTGGAGGCGTAACAGTACAATATTTTGTCATCATCAGGTACAAGTAGCTTGCCTAAACACATGAATATAGTACAGTATGACACAAAGAAGTCATGACTGGAGATTGTTTAAGGTTTTGTAAAAGTGTCTTATTGATGTTTGGTTCCTTGTTTAAAGTGAGTATTTTCTACTTCCTTATAGATATAGTATGGTTTTATTGAGTGGCAATGCTAGTAAATGTAATTTGAAAAGGATTTAGAAAACAAAGCTAGGTGAATGAAAATAGGAGGATTAATACCTTGTTCGAATAATGCAGGAGAGGACATGCATTAATTGATCAACTAAATGTAATTGATTAGAAAATACCAGTAGTCACCCAGCTTTAGTTTAGTAAATGTGCACTGGCCAAGTGAATTAACTTCTACTTTTGACAAAGTGAAGTAATCAATTTCTATGTTTACATACCCTGATGTTATATTATTTTCCTTTAGGAAGGTTCACAAGAACATTTTAATAGCAGAGCAAAGTAAAGACAATGACATTGAAACTCTGAAAAAAAGAGTAAGACTGTGTATATACTTTTTTGTACATTTGTAAAAAAAATTTTCACACTTCTTTAAGTTATGTTTTTTAATGTGTATAGACTTAGTTGTATGATTATAAAAAGAAAAAAAGAATTTATCATAATTTATCTTTCCAAATTAAGCATGTTTTTTAATGTGTGATTTACAACTTTAAGTTTTATCATTTTAATGTAAAAACTTTTTCATAATTCTAGCTGTTGTTAACCAAATACCTTTGTGGAATAAACATTTCATCATTCACCCGTGATATCTGTGGTTACAGTAAGTGAATTTTTAAACTATTAGTTTCATTGTAATAGAAATGTCACATTATTATTTGCTTTTGAAATAAGTCAGAGATAAAATTAATTACAAGTAGCAACAGACCAAGATTTTTAATAATTAGAAGTTTTGTTTACATTTTTAGACAAAATATTTTAATAATGCCATCAAATTAAACGTCTCTGAGTTTAGCATTTCTGTGTAACTTTCTCACAAGTTTGTGTTCTTGTTACTTCATGGAGCCTGCTGGTAAGACAGAAGTTTTATATTCTTTATACAGATGAGGTGGAGAAGACCAGCATGTGCCAGATGTCGGGAGATTGTAATGGTCTGAAGTTTCAGACTGAATTTCAGGTAAAACTAATAAAAGGCTGTAGTTATTAATTATTTTTCAGAAATTAGAAGGAATTGTATTTATTTGTAATTACTGATTTTGTTTAACCTAAAATTATTAATTTATTGATTATTATTTATTACTTCATTTATAATTAACTGAATGATAATGATTATGTTTGCCAAGTTTGATAAAATAAATCCACCTTTTCTATATTTGAAATCAATGGATGAAATGTCTCCACATTTACACATGGAATATCCTATAATTTAGAGGGAGTATAAACAACATACATAAAGAAATATATTTCTCTATATATATAACATCTAGATAGATACATTATATGTATAAAAAATCTGAAATTTAAACTTTAATACACTTATTAAAGTGTAATTTTGTATTTATTTTGTTGACTTTCTGCCATTTTTTTTAGCTTACCCAAGATTTCTTGTGTAATTTTAAGTTAAATGACTTTACTCTTATATTTAGAATAATTAAAAGTAATTATTTGCAGCTTACAAATGTCAGATCTAATTCTACACTTTTTGTTTTTTCAATGTGAATAAAAGATAAGAAATATATATGCATATTACAGTTGGTAAAGCTTATGTTAAACTTTTCTTTAATTCTTAAAAGATTACAAATATATATAAATTTCATTATTATTTTATGTATAGTGATTAGTTTTGTGTTTCAGTTTTTAGTAGACTATACAGGTATTTAAATTTATTGGGAAACTGAATTAAGTACTTTTGGTTTACATTTAAGATCTTCTGACCATTAGGTAGTTGAAGAAGATAGGAAGATTTGTCGAATCAGTAATCTGAAGGTGGCTGTTCATGAAGATGTTACAGAAAATCTGGACAAATTCACTTGGTACTGATACTCAGAAAATAATTTTACATCAGTATAAATAAAAGAATCAGATTTATATAACTTGAGGAGATTATGAAATATAAGTACTCATTCATCAGGCTACCTATGAAAAACTGAGCCATGAAAAAACATTTTATACTTAATTAACAAATAAAAGCAATTGCTTAGCTTATGTATTATCTGTAAAACTACTAGTTTAACATTAAATAAACAATAAAAAATAAAACTTCAGTTCTTGTACAAGGACAGAGAATTAACAATAGTGTATAAATAAATACAACCAGTTTGTAATAAAAATTACTAGGTCTGAATATAGAAGATTAAAACCAATTTGTAGTTAAAATTACTAGGTTTGGATATAGAGGATTAAAACTAGAGTATAGTTAAAATTACCAGCACACAAATGCTCAGTCTGGTATATTTTATATCAAGTTTTGGATATGCTAAAGTAATCTAAGAATTTGATTGTTTTTAATATTGTTTAATAATGTAAGATTTACATTATATTAATGTAAGATTAATCACCTGACGTATGAATTTGTTTGTATATGGCATTTTAAAATTTGTTTGTATAAGGTGTTTTAAAGTTTGTTATATTTAGTATTTTTTAAGATCTTTTTTTTTTCTGTGCAGGTATCAAGATCAGAATTGTTTACAAGACTTTTTACACAGTTACCTTAATTATTCAGAAAGCTATGCAAGCCTGAATGAATTAGTTGCATTGTTGGAGTCACGCTTTCAAGAGTCCATAGAAGTAGTAAAAAAGAACAGTAGAGTAATGGTTAGGATATCCAAAAAAGGAGCAAACAGGTATTAAAGTATTTTAAAGTTAATTTTATTTACTGCATATTTATGTAATTTTTATTATTTTGAATCATATTAATTTTGTGTATTTGATAAATTTTTAGTACAGGAAATTTTGTAGTAACTAATTTGATGGGTGGATCAGCACGAACCTCATTCATTTAAGCAGTGTTTTGATACTTATTCTCTTAAAATGTGTTCAGGCATGTTGATGCACAAATCATGGTCACCCATTAGAGCTAATGATTGTTTGACTTTAAGATAAACTTGTATGACATTTAGGGCCAGGAGCCTGTTGATCCATTGAGACTGTCTCATTCACTGAACTGAACAATAATAATAAAATTACAAAAAATGTTTAAAGCCAGCTTTTATCACTTAAATATTAAGCAAGCCTTCCATCAAACTTGCTTAGACTTACTGCATCCAGTTCTAAAGGATAATCACTATGTTAGAAAAATAAAACTGTCTTCTTTGAATGTGACTCCTACCCTGCCAAAATTTATATTTGTGTCTCTTTGTCCTACAGTTCTCACCATTAAATAGGAAAAAAAAAGATGATGCATTAACATTATCAGTTCCCTTAACACCTCAATCAGATCTTCTATAACAGAAAACAGTTTCAGAGGTCTTAACCTGATCTTGTATGACAACCTGTCCAGAATGTAGTTAACTGCATTTTCTGATCAGGAATGTTTTTTCTGTAGTTTTGTACAGAGGATTAAACTTATCCATGTTGCATGTGATTATTTTTAATTTGAAAATTATCCTTAATACTTTAGTGGTTTTTGTGTATAAAGTAGTAAAAATGTGGCTTTCAATTTCAAGCTATTTAAAGATGTATTGGGTGAAAAAAGTGACAATGAAGGTGCAACTTCGGTAAAGTAAATATTATCTTATGCTTGACTAATTTCTCTTGAGTAGGTTGTCTGCACTGGAAGTTTAAAATAATTTATTTCATTCTTGCACTTATATGGAGTTGGATTTTTGTTTAAAACTTCTTTATGCTTTTTTTGAAGAAATACTCAGAACTAAAGGAAATACTCCCAAGTGGCTAAGCAGTCAGTCTGGGGGTTTCAATATTTGTGGTGGGCACAGCACAGAGTGGCTACTGTGTAGCTTTGTGCTTAACAACAAGCAAACAAAGTGAAGTAAATAATACTGAAATTTAAGTTTCAGCAACACAAGGATTTAAAAAATTAAGTCAAATTTAATAGTGGGCAAGATTTCTTGGTTATTGATACTAATAGCTGTTATTAAAATGTGTTGGGGATCAGGATATATGATATCAAAATGCTCTGGGGATCAATAGCTATGATATCAAGATATATTGGAGACTGATATTTAAACTGTGTGGTATCAGGAGGTAGATATCAAGATGTGTTTGAATCTAGATATGAAGATATATTGGATACTGAGATCTAAACTCTGTGTGGTATCAGGAGGTAGATATCAAGATATATTTGATCTAGATATAAAGATATATTGCAGACTGATATTTAATCTTGGTATTTGTGTGGTATCAGGAGGTAGATATCAAGATATATTTGATCTAGATATAAAGATATATTGCAGACTGATATTTAATCTTGGTATTTGTGTGGTATCAGGAGGTAGATATCAAGATATATTGGAGACTGATATTTAATCTCAGTATTTGTGTAGTATCAGGAGGTAGATATCAAGATATATCGGAGACTGATATTTAATCTCAGTATTTGTGTGGTATCAGGAGGTAGATTTCAAGATATATTGGATCTAGATATCAAGATATATTGGAGACTGATATTTAAACTCGGTATTTGTGTGGCATCAGGAGGTAGATATCAAGATATATTGGAGACTGATATTTAAACTCTATGTGGTATCAGGAGGTAGATATCAAGATATATTGCAGACTGATATTTCAACTTGGTATTTGTGTGGCATCAGGAGGTAGAACACCTAAAGTTAATGGAAATTTGTAGCTAACTTATGAAGATGTATTGGTAATTAGGACTGATTTACTTAACGTTTATATTTCAATCTGGTTACTGTAGTTAAATCTTGAATTCTTTAATTATTTGCTTATTGTAAGAACATTACTTATTTTCTTACTAAAAAAAAGGGAACAACTTCATATTTCCTGGGATTTTCTGGAAGACCAAGATCATGGCTACAACTGTATCCTGGGGTCACCAAATATTGGTCAGTACAAAGATGGAGGATTGGAATCCTGCATAGTTTAAATGCCATGTTATTGATAGTGTACGATTTATTTCTGTGTTACCAGTTTTAAACCAGGCTCTTCATTGTACAGACATTAAGTATATATTTGTTTGTGTTATTGTTTGATAACTAATGTATTAATACTTTAGTTTTATGTTTATCAGTAACTTCCGATCAAGGCAAGCTATGTACATAAATCAATCCAGTAATTAATATAGCTAATTTAATATAACAGCATGCAATGTCATAACATTTTTCAATGTAATAACGAACAACTTTAGAATGGCAATCACAGTAAATACCTCGCTACCTAATTATTTAAGTCTTACTATTAATGTGATTTTTTCAAGTTATTATTACAGTCTCTTCTATGTTATAACATTACATTGTTATACTTGTTGTTACTTCTTTGATTCTCATTACTACTTTGATTTTTCTTGTAACTTATTATGAACCCAACAGATGAATCAATAAATTCTAATCATTACACATTTTTTATAGTTAAGCAAGGACTACCTGTACTTTGATAAACTTTATACTGGTGTGTCACTTTCTGATTGGACAGAAGCCATTTTCAGTGTGAACTGTCAACACGTGACTGTACCTTGGCACAGTTCATTTTCTTGTGATAAATGGGTAGAATTTCTATAACTTTTGCCTGTCGTATCCTTTTCCTCATTGTTTCCAGTAATGCATATAATATGCCTCAAAAAATCTCTTTCTATTGTACATTAAATTGAAGTTTAAAAATGACTAATTTCAATTATAGGTGAATCAGAAATGTCAACAATGACTGAAAAGTTTCAACTAGCTGTAAAAGATGTGGGACTGAAGGCTGCAATTCTTGGTTTGATAGATTTGTTTTTAAAGACTGTGTGAAGAAAAGATTAGCAAACATTTCTACTTCTGTTTTCAAAATCAAAGGAACAATTTCAATTATTGAAAGAGCTTGTGAAAGAATTTAGCCATAGTTGTCTTTTTGATAGATTTATTGAAGTTTTGAGGTTTAATTTTTTTTCCTATTTTGTAAAAGCTTTCCAAGTGTTTCAACAATGAAATGAAAGTCTTCATAAATGTGAACAATAAAGTTTTTGCTTTTAAACTTATGTGGCTTGGATTAAAAAATAAAGGAATATTATGTAATTAATTGAATTGAAAAAGTAACTTCAAAACTAATAAATGTTGTACTTGACAAAACAAAATGTTTGGTGTAGTTTGTGACACTCTTCTCCCAGAATATGCTTTATTTTTCTTTTGTCAGCTTATCTTATCAGTCAGTTGAATGTCAAATTTTAAAACTTTATGTATATTCTGGTATACATTACACAAAACTCCAAGGAAATGTGTTTTACAACAAGAGAAACTAACAAAACTTACAAACTATGAGATATACAAACCTTGACTTGGAACTAAATGTCTAAAACTTTGTTTATGAAGAGGTAATGCATTAGACATTCAGATAAGTTTAATACCTGTTTCAGAAAACGGGCTTTTTAACTCTCATATTACTTCTAACAATATGAAAAAATTATATTCTACTAAACAGTAAAACAGAGGTTTTCAAGACTAATTAATAGAACATTAAAAATTTGGTATATGCTTTCTAGATATTCAGAGGAATACGTTGATAAATTAGAGATGAATGCCTTAGAAATACGTTACTGTAAATGGTTTTATACAATGACAGTTGGGAACAAATCCTTACCATGGACAAAAGGATATCCTAGGGCGTTGGTTATGACAAGTTATTTTGAACTTTCTAATTATGTTCCAGTAAACATCTAGTCAGCTTAACCTTTAAGCAGGATTACATTAATAACTATTTTCACTAATACTAAAATTGTGAGTTTTTGGCCAGGTATTGTTGCACAATGATTTTTTTTTTATGTGCTGTACATTTTTATTTGGTAGATTTTATATTTTTGCACTTATCATTAGACTACACTACCTTGTTGTTTGTTTATATACTGACCTGTGATTAAATCTGACACTGATTTGTTATTTATTGTCATGAAACTACACTACCTTGTTATTTGTTTATATACTGACCTGTAATTAACATTGACACTGACTTGTCATTTTTATATATACTGACCTGTAATTAACCCTGACACTGACTTGTTATTTGTTGTCGTGAAACTACACTACCTAGTTATTTGTTTATATACTGATCTGTAATTAAACTTGACATTGATTTGTTATTTGTTGTCATTAGACTACACTACCTAGTTATTTGTTTATATACTGATCTGTAATTAAACTTGACATTGATTTGTTATTTGTTGTCATTAGACTACACAACCTTGTTATTTATTTATATACTGACCTGTAATTAAACTTGACATTGATCCGTTATCGTTATACTACACTACCTTGTTATTTTTTATATACTGACCTGTAATTGAACTTAACACTTTGGTATAACAAAAGTGATATGCATATGTTATTATTATTTAAAAGTGGTAAGAACATTATCTGAAAATTCTGTCTTATGAGAAAACCCGAACTTTGTGAGCTTGTTATGTGTTTAGAATATTTCAATAATAAAAACTTTGTTGGTTAAGTTTAATTATATGGGTTGGAATGAGGAAGTTATTTAAATCCATTGACAGAAAATTTCAAAGGGGAAGAAGAAGAAAATACTAAAATCTTGACAGGTTTTCTAAATAATGTACTTTTACTTTGATTGTAAATTATTTTCATTGATAGAAAAGTTAGGTCTAAAAATAATAAACATTTTAATTATGTTTGATACTAGATGACACTAGTGATACAGTAGGAGTATAATGATTACTGTTGCTATGTGCACACTGTGGTACCAGTAAACAAAACCACATCTCTATAAACCAGTCATTTAGTTCTGAGAAGTTGAAGCATATTGGTGGTGTATTTGAATATAGTTTATATAATGATAGACCTTTACTACATTTTAACACTTTAACGGGAAAAAGTACCTAGAAAAATGTCAAGAAATCTTGCAAAGTTGAATTTGAGAAATATTATTTTTTTACTGTTGGGAACACTCTTTGTTTTGCTACTTTATTTCATACTTCATAATATTAGTTACAGGAAGGCTCTTTACAAAACATACACTCGAGTCCTGTATGATCACGATAATAAAACCATCATTACCAGTAAAGTTAGTTTGAAGCATCTTCTTGCAGTAAGCATAGATATAGCTGAAAGAGGTGGTGTTGAACTGAAAGCTGTTCGAAAACTTGTAGATGTGCAAAAGGTGAGAAAGGGTAAAAGTGATCCTTTCTATGAGGGTAATGTAAAATCATACTGTGCAATGATGTATGGATTTAAAAAGATACATCCAGAAATTAAGGTATGTTACTCTTTTAGCATTGGACTAAAAGTTTAATGTTATGGATTAGAAAGTTAAGTGTCCACAAATAGATAGTTTCTCAGAAAAAATACCTTATATTTAACAAAAACTTAATATTTTTATCATTCCTTATTGAACTGTGATAATTTTTTTTAAATGAGACAATGTTTTAAACTTATTCAGCTAATTGGACTGTGACAAAGTATTCTGGTGTTGTTTTATCTAATATACCACCATTAAAATCTTTAATTGAAAATTTTACTAATATCTTTCCTTAGTTAAACATGAAAAAACAAATTATTTTCCTTATAATTCTACTGTCAGTACCTCTTGGCCCAACAATGCCACTGCTTGAGTCCTCCAAAACAGAAATGGCAGAATGAACCATATCATTTTAACAGCTTTGAAGTTAACTAAAAATAATGAACCTCTACTAGTGTTTTTAGTTAAGGAAAAAATGAAAATAAAATAACCAAAACAAAAAATTAACAAGTTAAGGAAATGGACACTAAAAAAACAAAATGCTTAAAAACTAGTGACAATGAAAAACTATGGTTTTTGTGTGTAAGACATTTTTCTTTATTTTCTCCACTGTTACAACCACAAAACTTATTGGTTGACCATACTGTTCTGTAGGTGTGTGCTACAAGGGCATAAATAGTAATAACCCAGTGATTTCCCATTTGCTTTACCAATGTTTAACAATTGTTTATTTATTTGCTTCTATCACAACTGTGGAAAAGGTTATACACACACAAATTGACAAAAACACCTAATGTTTCATTCACAAGGACACTTTTTAAAGTAATTGTTTAAATGCTTAAGCCTATTAAGATTATTATTATATTTCCTGCGTCAATAGGACTGTCTTGGGTCCAGTAAAATTGTGAGGAGGACAAGACTGTGTTTTTTGTCAAGACAGCTTTATGAATTACAAAAACAAATTACATGATTTTGAAGTGAAAGTTGTTTAAATTCATTCTGCATCCTTACACACTATTCTCACAAACCACTGACATATCAAGTGATATTTAAGTAGAACTTTGCTTTTTTTACAGTAAAATTATTTTTATTAGATGTCAAAAAAGGTTCCCAAAAGTGAGAGAATACTACAATTCGAGTACTGATTGATGCTTACATTTGGTTCCATACAATAAGTCTGTTGCCACCATTCACCCTTTAAAGTAAAACAAAAAAGGCTCACAGTTCTTGTGTAAAGTTTCCATTCTTCTAATGCTTTAAATACAACCTTTTATTCCAGAACTCTAGAACATTCTCAGTTTTTTAATCTGAAATAACATGTTATTCTATGCACTCGAACAATGATTGTAGTCTTTCAGGTAATATAAATAATATGTAAATCTATGCACTCGAACAATGATTGTAGTCTTTCAGGTAATATAAATAATATGTAATTCTATGCACTCGAACAATGATTGTAGTCTTTCAGGTAATATAAATAATATGTAAATCTATGCACTTGAACAATGATTGTAGTCTTTCAGGTAATATAAATAATATGTAAATCTATGCACTCGAACAATGATTGTAGTCTTTCAGGTAATATAAATAATATGTAATTCTATGCACTTGAACAATGATTGTAGTCTTTCAGGTAATATACATAATATGTAATTCTATGCACTTGAACAATGATTGTAGTCTTTCAGGTAATATAAATAATATGTAAATCTATGCACTCGAACAATGATTGTAGTCTTTCAGGTAATATAAATAATATGTAATTCTATGCACTTGAACAATGATTGTAGTCTTTCAGGTAATATAAATATGTAATTCTATGCACTCGAACAATGATTGTAGTCTTTCAGGTAATATCAGAAAAGGAAGATTGTTCAAAAATTAACCTTGATGACGATCAACTGCCAAGAGGAGAGAATACAGAAGTTAAAACGATGTTGGAAAGTGTAGATGAGAAGGTGCTTTCAGAACAGATTGCAGTTTGGGTTGAGCCTTTAGATTGTTTTCATGAATATAAAAGTAAATTTCTTAAATATCAGACAAAATTATACCAATAATTGTTTTAAACGTTTAAAATTTACAGGTAGTTTAGCTAATCAACATAAAATCAATAATAATGGAGTATTTTATCTGCTTGAATTATTGAATAGTTAGCAATTTATTTTTGTTTTAAGCAAACTAAATAATATTCAGATGAACTAATCACAATTTACAGATATCTTTTACTTAAAAGATATTCACAAATAATCTTTTTTTCTACAATAAAGAAAATGAGAAATAGTTTCTGTAATCCAAAATCATGAAATGTGCATTATAATTTTTCAACTTCAAACAAGATTTACAAACTTCTAAACAAATAAGCAATGAAGCATTCCTGCCCAAAACAACACAAATAAGTATGCTATTCTAAAAAAAGATTATAACTTAAAAATGTTTTTGTTGTGAACAAGATAAACATTTACCATCACTTTTTTAAAAATAAAATGAGCATTTGAAAATAATTTTTCAGTTTTAATTAAAATGAACATTTATAAATAATTCTTTTAAGTAAGATGAGAAATAAACAAGGTGTACATTTACAAAAAGAATTATTTAGTAGTCACAAATCTTTCTTTAACAACGTGGTTACTTCTGAATAGATCAAAGTGGGAACTTTTAAAGTACGAGATAATTTTGCTGGGAATTCAGGATAAATCATTTGTATGCTTATGCCATATTAGGTTAAGTGTTTAGGTACAACCAGTAGTTTGTTGCTACATGTATGTGGTAATGTTAGTGCATCTTTATTAATTCTTAATTAATTTCATGATGAATCAGATGTATCAAAGATATTTTAGCTTTATTTCTTTTTTTTCAAATTTTAAATATAAATGTAACTTACTAAATATTGTAAAAATTTATAGCAGTAACTTGTTTGTTCATAATTTACAAGTAGTTTAGCTAAATGAAATAAAAATGAGTAATTTAACAGTAAAAGACCAATACTATTGTGTTTAACACTTAAATGTAACAGAAAACTACACTTTTGAAGCACTTGTACAAGTTTCAACACAGTCTCTTTCTGATGTTGTCTTCTGAGAAGAAATTAATCAGTACAGTTTACAGAACAGCAGAGTTTGGAATTCCCTTAAGGCCATAGGTGGTCAGTAGACATTTCAGTATAAAGTAACCTTTCAAGTATTAAAAATTAAAAACTTTTTTATGAATAAACTTTTAAAAATTCTTTTTGTATATATATTTTTCTGTTTTTGATAGAGTATATTTTGTTTCAAAAGATGGTTTCCTTCCTACATTTAAGTAATTTGATGATGCAGTTGAAAAATGTTGAAAATAACCCACTATTTAGTTTCAGTATAAACACACGGAGAATACAGATTTCAAGTTACATATTAAAACCACATTTTGATATTATTCCTCACTTAACCTTTCCCATTTCATGATTTTGAAATAACTATGCATGAATACTTACTTTTATCATTATTATCTTTCACAGAGAACCTATTACCATGTGTTGCAACTATGGTGTGTGTGGCAGTAAATGGTAAGCCTGTTATTGGTGTGATACATCATCCATTTCAAAACTTAACAGGTAAGTTGATGTTAATATGCTCATAATGCACTGTTTTCTTAAGTGAAAGTAAAACTGTTTATTGTTCAGGTACATTTAAATATACACTGTACAAAGTTGGAGTAAGTACATACATCTATCAGTTGTGTTGAATTCAGTGGTTTGTGATTTTTACATTATATAATTTTTATACAGTATTTAATTTATTGCAATCATTTGTTTTTAGTATTTTATTTGTGTAGTTTTAGGATAACTTGTATTATTCAGGTTACAGTACACATAGTTTAATGTTGAGATGCTTATTATAGTTTTTGTTGTTCATGGTTTACAGTACATGTAGTTACTATAGTTTTTGTTGTTCATGGTTTACAGTACATGTAGTTACTATAGTTTTTGTTGTTCATGGTTTACAGTATGCGTAGTTACTATATTTTTTG
>NW_013670540.1:20235-42505 GCF_000517525.1 Limulus polyphemus | reverse complement strand
CTATAGTTTTTGTTGTTCATAGTTTACAGTACATGTAGTTACTATAGTTTTTATTGTTCATGGTTTACAGTACATGTACTTACTATAGTTTTTATTGTTCATGGTTTACAGTACATGTAGTTACTATAGTTTTTGTTGTTCATGGTTTACAGTACATGTAGTTACTGTAGTTTTTATTGTTCCTGGTTTACAGTCTTACAGTACATCTAGAATATTTTTAATGTATCTTCATTTCTAAAAAAAGAGGATATATTTTGAACTATGCAGGTGGTTTTGTTCTGTGCTTTGCATTTCTAACTGTGTATGGTATGTGCTCTAGACATCTGAATATACTTTACCTACATCTACTTAAACACCTGCTGTTACTGGTGGGAGCAAACATCTGGATATAAAAGATATTTGTTTGAAGTACTGACAGAGTAATCCTTTTATATGATGTTTCTAAATATTTGTGAGTTTGATTAGATATGATGAGAAATATTTTTCTTAATGAAATTTTTTTAAACATTCATATTTAAGGTTGCATTCTTACTTCAGTCTAAATAGTCACACTGTCATACTACATCCTGACTGTAGTTTGAAATTTAGTGTTATATTTAATGAAATATAAGTAGTTCAGTCTGAATGTTTAAACTGTTGAGCAACATCAGTTTTACTTTGAATACTTGTGCATTATTAATGGTACAGTATTATTTCACCCTGGACAATTACACTTGTATATTTAATGTTACATCACTCTGGCCACTTACACTTGTATATTTAATGTTACTTTATTATTTCATTCTGGACAATTACACTTGTGTACTTAATGTAGCATTACTCTGGCCATTTATACTTGTGTACTTAATGTAAGATTACTTTCCTCACCATGAACAATTACACTTATATACTTAATGTTACTTTTTTGTTTCACTCTGGACAATTACACTTGTATACTTAATGTAACATTACTTTCTAACATTTCAAACAAATTCATATTTTTGTATCTATTGCAGACTTGCCAACACTTATGATTGAGATGTAATTGTTCCAAATTCTTTTCATTTTATGCTTGTACAAATTGTTGTGTAATTTTAAGATTTTATGCAAAATTCTGGTATTTTTTCACTGATCTTTTTTTCTGGAAATATTTTACGGCTCTCTGCTTTGCTTCTCAATCTTACAAACTCTTGAAATACTCTATTATAAACGTGTATAAGTAGTAAGCATCTAGGGTGCACTGATCATTTTTTGAGAGGAAAATGGCAGAAAAACATGGTTCTGTTTTGTCCCCAACAAAGAAAAGGTTCAATGACACTGAATTATGCCAGATGTTACTGTTTTCTACATTTCTCACAGAAGTGAAAATGACATAAAAAAAACATCTCAACACCACTAACTACCAGCAAAATTATCTGTGGGCACCTGAAATTAATAAACTGGAATCATTTTTCGTAAAACCCAATACCAAATCAGAAAATGATGTGATCAGATTGGAATGTTTATTCACCTCCATTGTGGAACACAATCTTCCTTTGGCAGTTTTGGACCATGCTTCAAAATTTTTTTACCAAAATGTCTCGGGATTTAGAAATTGCATAAGAGATACAGATGCACTTGAATCAAAAAATAATTTTAATGTTACTCACAATTTACAGTTGCACTGCTGGCCATTTCTCTAACTATTGCAGAGGGGGCTTTCAACTTATCCAATGATGGCAGTAAACTGGAACCTATTGTAGTGACATACTGCGACAACAACAAGGAAAAGGTAGTAAATGCATTAATTTTTAGTCCCAAGTTAATTGGAAAATCAACTGGTAAGAATATTGCAGGACTTCTTCAAGAGGAACTAGTGGGAAAATTGGGTATCATTAGCTGTTGAAAATACAAATGTGATGATAGGGAGAAAAAAAAGGAGTTGCAGGTTATCTTCTGAAACTTAACCCTGAAATGGTGATCAGGGGATGCCTACATCACTTTCTTCAGTCTGAGGACCCAATTATCTATTGCTTACAGAGAATCTTGTTTACTTTATTCAAGGATTTGTTAAGCAGACTTGTGACACCACATACAATTTCAAAGACAGAAAACTTAAGTTAAAAAATAAGAACTTGGTAATTGGTTATGAAGTTGAGCCTTTCCTTGCAAAGCTTGACAAAGGAAGCCAGCTCTCTTTCCAGAAGATGCAAGAAATTAGTATGAAACTTTGAAACATGCAGATATATCTGTTGTTCTTTGGAATTGGTGGAGTACTTTGTTGGAAAATGCAAGCCATTCATTGCAAAGAATGCACCTTGGGCTAGTACAATGAATTATCTTCAGCAGCAACTTCTCACCTACCAAGGTGATTCATTGATTGGTGTAGATCTTAGCGAGCCAGCAGACAACTGTTGGTGTAGTATCGGAAAAATGAAAGATGAGCTGGGCAATTTTAAATATGATAAGTTCTCGGAAGTAATGAAGTCTACCCTTGTAATAACACACAGCAATGCAGGTCGTAAGAGGGTTTTCTCACTTGTTTGCAAAAACAGGACAGACTTTCAAGGATCTTTGTCAAACTCCACCTTAGAATCAATGCTAATAAGGAAGATGGAGACGGCACAACAACTTACAGATGATTTCCTAAAGAAAACCAAGAGTGCTACTTGCAGGGTTCTTAATCAGAAGTATACTGAAAATAGTAAGGATTAAATAAAACAAAATTAGTAGTGACCCCATTTCCATTTTTTGCTGTTTTTCCCTTGTACTGGTAGGGATTACTGTTTTTCAAAATTTAATGCTGACAGGTGTTATTGTTACTACTTTGCCATGGATTACTTACTTATTAACATTAGTACTTTGCTCTGGACTATTTCCTTTACACATGAATATTTAAATAATGTTACTACTAAACTCTGGAGTGTTTACACTTTCATAATTACTTAATTGTTGCCTTTTTCTTTTGGAGAGTTTAGTATTTATTTTGATATGTATACAAAGTTTTTTTTACATCTTGATATCTGTTTGATACTGCTAATTCAGTTTAAAATTATTTCTTTACAGAACTATTGCATGGCATTTGTTGGCACAGTGTTCTTTATACATGAAATTGTTAATTCTTTGATAAAGATAGTTTTTTGTACACTTGTAATGTATAAGGTTATTATCGTGTATTTTCTGCAACATTGAGTATGTGAGTTGACTGTTTGTTTCATAGGTTCGAGAGAGAGGAAACTCACTTATCTTTCATAATATTAAAATATCTTATTATTTGTAGTGGTGTTCAGTTTGGTCCACATATTGTATCATACTGAGGAATTTTATTCTTGTGTTGGTTAAAAAATCACTCATTTTCTACGTAAAAGACCCTAGTATTTGTCCATAGGATTAAATGAACATTTTGTGTGCAACTTATGTTATTAGGGCTATATAACTCACATAGTCTTGAACCCATAAGCTACTTGGGGTTCATATTGACTCCTTTGGTAATTTTGTAGTTAAGTATGATTAAAACCACCTCCATTTCTTACAGTGTGGGGTTGGGTTGGCCATGGTATAACATCACAACTGAAAATTGGCAAGACCTTCTTTAAAGAGTGGACAACGGAACCTGAGATTGTTGTATCTCGCACTGAAGCAAGATTAGGGGCTGATTTTGCAGCAAGAGCATTTGGAGGAGAGGAAACCATCACTTTAGCCGGAGGAGAAGGTCTTTGTTGATATTTTAAATATGAGTACATAACACCTGCACATTTCTTAGTGAACTTTGTAGTAAACAATGTCATGAAACAGAGTGGCAAGTTAGGTTAGCTGTAGAACAAAGATAAAAATGAACTATTTGTGGTGTGACCACTTTGGTATCAAAACCAAATTTGTAGTATTATAAGCCCTTAAACTTACCACTGAGAGGAAGATTAACAGATACTGCTTGTAAGAAATGTAAATAAACATGGTGAATGATGTAAATTGTAGATAAGTAGATCAACACACACATTTGATGGTGGGAAATATGCTCTAAAATATTAGACATCTGGTGGCAAAAAATGTACATAAAAAGATAAGATGGTGATAACAAGAAAAATTCTTTAGATATATTTAATCTTTAAAGTTTGTATTGTGAAAAACACAAAGTATTTTCTATTAGTAGTGATTATAATCTAAACAGTTAATCAAATGATGCTTTTACAAAGAAATTAATAAAATATAGTGTAATGAATGTTTTTTTTTACATGTATAAAATATCACCTTAATTCATAACAGGATTCAAGCTGTTACAAGTACTCCAAGGTCTCGTTTCTGCTTACATTCATTTGTCATTCACCAAAAAGTGGGACATATGTGCTGGAGATGCTCTGCTGCAGACTGTGGGTGGAAATGTTACCACTTTGAAGGGAAAGCCTATTTCTTATGCAGCATCTGATGATGTGGACAATAAAGGAGGACTTTTAGCCACACTGTTTAAACACGACTTTTTTCTCGATAAATTTAAAAATGTATAACACGATTGGTGTCAATATAGCTTTAGCAGGATGCCAGTTCACACAGGGGTAAAATCATTGTATTATGCAGTAGTTGAATTACCTATGTAATTTCTGTTTAGTTGGGTACTTCATCAATGTGTTAAATAAATATTTGGATAGGCTATGTATTCTATGAAAATGTAAATTCCGGTTCTTAAGAAGCAAACTGAAAGGATTGTAACTTAACTTAACTTATAAAGAAATACTTATTCAAAAAGTCAGGTACAATGTACATTGTCAAAAACATAAATAAATAGTTTTCCAACCTTTTATATGATCTGTTTATTAAATCATTCAAACAATGCAAACTAAGGGTCAAAAGAGTGCAAACATCACTAGAACATCAAAAAATAGCTGGACGAGGTCTGCAATTCAGTAGGTCTAAAAAAAATCACATACAAAACTATGAAGAAAGGTAATCACTTTATTATCTTCTTGCTTAAAGAGTTGTTGTTTCAGTCTGAAGTTATTTGTTAAAGATACCTTAGTCATTTTGTTCATTTACATGATTCTATTAAGTAGTATATACATCAACAAGTTTTATATTATTGTCTATTATGATGCACCTATAAGATCAAACCTCTGACAATGCAGACTATGCTTCACAATCTACGGAATTCTTCTACCAGGTAGTGTGGAACATAGTTTGTGATAGTCTGAAAAAAATGACAACTATTAGTATAAAAAATGTATGAAATATAAATAAACTATTAATTCACTAAATACTGTGTATATGACTGTTAAAAACAAAATTCTGCTAAGTTGTGTGGAAAGTAGTCTGCAATAATCTGAAAATATACTAAGTTGTACAGTATAAAAGATAATCATTGTTATATTACATGACAGTATACAACTGGTGAAGATAATTATAAAACAGAAAGGAAAGTGTAGAACAAACCTTGAGGGGAATCTCTCCAAACTCTCTAAGTTCCTCTAAAAATGCTAAGCAACTGACAATATCCACAGGAACATCACTACGACCTGATCTGTAAGAAAGCAACTTTTTATATAAGAAACGACAGCATTATAAAAAATTGAGTCTGGCACTTACTCTCAAAGCTTTTGTCATAAAAAAATATAATGAATATTAAAATGCACAGACAGTAAAATAATTTTATATCTTTTCTTTAGTTATTTTGGAAAAATAACCTAAAATGTATTGTGGTTTTTATTATATTAATATGATAAGTGACAATGTACAGATATTTACATATAAGTAGGAAAATGGTACAAAATTACATGCACAAGAAGCCAGGTATTGACTTGTTACACTTATAATTTAATGTTGAAAGAATTTTCTATGATATGTATTTAAAGTTGGAAAGTCTTAATGATGAGAGCTTTAAACCCTAATGTTTTTTTCATCTGTTGCTTTGAATAGAATTTCAAGTTCTTTTACTTCAAATTGACAGTCACATTCTATAGTATGATGTACAACATGAATGATGCTCTATAATCTCTGGTAGTGGACCCAATGTAGCCTTTTAAGGACATTTATATACATGACAAGGCAGTTCTGTATTTTATTAATTTTGTCCTTGGATGAGAAGAAGTTCTTTAGTCAAAAGGACTTCCTACAGCTGATCAGGCAGATGGTGTGGCAATGCTGCCTTGACCCAAAACTATCAGACTTATTCATATCACACTATGAAAGATAGTGGTTAGCCAATTGTATGAATGAACTCAAACCTTTATTTTACACAAGAAATGTTGATGATGCTTGTGTTCTATTCCACAATAAGGATCAGGCCAAACCATTTTTAACATATGTAAACAAACAACATCCTAGCATTAAGTTTCCTGTTGAATTTGGGAATAATTTCAAAGGATTATAAAACATTGTACTTCTATCTGTAACAACTCACATTTTAATGCTATGGAATGCAACTAGGATATTAAACTTGACTTTCTATTCAGATGAAAGAACACTGAAGTTCAAAAAGGCTCTGGCTATTAAGACATTCTGAAATAAATGTCATGAATAACTGAATGGTGGTTTGTAGTTTGGTGAACTTAGAGATGTATCTTTTCTTGCTTTGTCTTGGAATCTTTTTCTTATAAAGATTAGATAATAAAGAACATTTACATAAATTGAAACTAATTTTTGATACATATATAAATATGTCATTACCATCCACCTAACCACTATCCACGATGTCAGAAAAACACATAGGCTCAAGAAGTCTTGATACAAGATGAGAAAAACCCTATAACTTAAGCACTTTTGAAAGGTCCACCTTTCTTCTTCAGGGGCAAACTGGGAATAGTGGTGTAATCGAATGAGTGATATATAAAGGGAGTTGAGTGATGTCATGAAGGTCATCTAGTTTTCCAGAAAATGTTTAGTGTATTTTTCCATGCACTGTTGTAAGTGTCTCATTTCTGGTACAATGAATGTAAAACAAAATGTTCTTAAACATCAGTTGTCTTATCTTGAAAGTTTCACTAAAATAAAATAAAACAGATACCTAAGCTAATAAGTTCATTTTGAATAACAATAAAAATATAAGTTAGTACTTTCTAGGTATAAAGGTCGGATTGGTTTAAATATTCCAATCTTATTCCAGAAAGAGAGGAGAGTGGCTCATTTTGGGCAAGTATAGTCACTCTGCAAGAACCTAGATTGGATACTATTGGATATACGGAGTCACTTGGCAAGAACTTAGAGTTGCTCACACTGGGCATATAACATATAAAGACACTTGGCAAGAACTTAGAGTGGCTCACACTGGGCATATAAAGACACTTGGCAAGAACCTAGAGTTGCTCATACTGGGCATATAACATATAAAGACACTTGGCAAGAATATAGAGGGCCATATTGAGCACAAAAAGTCATAAGCCTAATGTGTGAAGAAAATTCCCATTCTTGGGTTAGATTCCAGTTTGAAATATTATCAAGAAATGGTAAAATAATCCTTTCCCTGGAATACAGAAGGTATCTGGTAAGAATCAAACAGTGATAAATGTGGAAAGAGTCCACAGTAAGCTAAGTATTATAATGATTACAAGTAATATAGTTTGAACATTATATTTAATTAACCAAGCTCATTACTAGATACACATTTTTAGTTCTGATGTGTGTGTGTGTGTGTAGATTTGATCATAAGCTAATAATAATAATTATTTTACACATTGACTGAAATAGAGATATGGTGTCAATTGTATCTTTAAATTCTGAGTCAGATTTGACAGTTAAACTGATGCAAATTTTAATGCCACCAGTGTACCAAACTAATTTATTGGGTCATAATTAAATTTAGTTAAGGTTAACATACCCTGTATTAGACTCCACAACTGATTTGACCCATTGACCGATGTAGGTCAAGTACTTTCCAGTGTTATCTTGATGAAATTGACGAAGGAAAGTAAGTGTTCCAATAACAAAAGGGAATCCATCAACAGGTTCTACTCCTTTTCTACTCACCAGTCCTCCTACGATGATAATATAGCATAACTACACTTGCATCTTAGCAACAGTAAATTACTTACATTTGCCTAAGAAAACATTCAATACAGGATATTAAAAATAAAATGTACCACCATACAAGTGCTAGTATAGAACAAAGTAATGACCAGTTAGTATAGTAGCTTGATGAAGATGAATAGAGGCAAGGTTTCATCATTACTGAAACAAACACAGAATCTTAGAAAAGTGACTTTTGAAATAACTAGCTTATTGATTTGCTAATTCTTCTGAATAATAATAAATAACACTGATAACAGTTCACTTATTTAATCTACTTCACATCATTACAACTGATGATATAAATAGTATCTAGACCACTACCCTGTCTGTAATTTCCCAGCTGGCCTGGTGAACCTTGTCATTGGATATATGGTGTAGTTGACATATTATTACATATTCTTCTTTGATTTCACTCATACATTCTTAGAATTGTATAAAACATACTTGCTATGAAACCTTTTATCTGAGAAGTAACTTCACTGTGGATTTACCAAATTTTTCATTTATTTAACCCTCAAAATTACACAATGAATCCATCAATAAAATCTGTAAACATGGAATTACTAGGACGTTTCATTTAGTTAACACTGAAATTATTATATAGGTTCCATCAATCAACTTTGTAAACATGGACTGACCAAGTCATTTCATTTAGTTAACACTAAAATTATTCTAAAGATGCATTAATCAACTTTGTAAACATTGAATTACCAAGACATTTCATAAAGCTAATCCTTGAATTACTACATTAACTAGGGGTTTATCATAACATTTGATACCAGAAAAAGCTGGGAGAGCAAGTAACTACAATTAAAATAATTTACAAAGACTTTTTACGTAAGTACTTTAACACCTTTTAGCTAAGTGCTGCTTTGTACAAAAGAGCACTTAAGTTTTCAGATGTGCTTACCAAGGCTTTTGATGTAAGTTAGTTTAGGGAGTAGAGACACTGTGAACATAAACATAAAAAGAGCACTTAAGTTTTCAAATGTGCTTACCAAGGCTTTTGATGTAAGTTAGTTTAGGGAGTAGAGATACTGTGAACAGAAACATAAAAAGAGCAAGATGTTGTAGTGGTTTGGTTGTGATGTAAATCTGAAAAATTTAAAACAAAAAAATGACATTGAACATATTATTTCTGTCTCTTTATTGCTATCTTTTTATGATATATGTTTTTTCTTATCCATTAAACACATTCCTTACATCTATGAAAGTGATACAGCTCATTTTCCTATACATATTTAAAATTTTATAAATAAGCATTATTGATAAATCTCACTGTTTTAAAATCACAGAATGTTGTGTTTCTCCCAATGAACCTCCATACCAAATTTGGTGAAGACCCATCCACAGGAGGTGAGGAAGTGATAAAAAAAGCAAAAATGCCCCTAAAAAGGACAAAACACAAAACTGAAAACTTGTATGTATCTCCCCATGGACCCAATGAGCCTCCATACCAAGTTTGGTGAAGATCTATCCACACCCTGGGAAGCAGTTACATGGACGTGCAACAGACAGTACACTTATATTTATATAGATACACGCATTTTAGATAAATCTTACAGTATTAAAATCACAGAAGTCTTGTGACCTAAATTGAAAGAAAAGCTATTTCCTGTACATATTCAAAATAATGTGTGCTTGCACGCAATGAATTCAAGAACTATAGTAACCTATATATTGAGTTGTTACAATCTACTTCTTCCAAATGTAAATGAATGCTAATACTTGTGTATTTCACAAACAATTTACAGAATTACAATTACCCATATTCATTACATTTTTTGAATTACTGCCACCTTTGGGAAATTTTAAAGTAGTGAGAAGATCCACAATGCTTTTGGGTGTTATTACCACAGATAATTGCCTTTAAAAATTATACCTTTTGTGCTTTTTTTTGAGAAATGAAATTATCTTTAATTTTAGTTTATACAAGCAGTTATTCAGGAAATTGTGATAAGTTAATGTTTTTGAAATTTGTTATGAATAATGGCTTTAGTTTGGAAGTTCACATAGACATCTTGGTTTATAAAAGTACAACTATGCTGTTTGAAATACTTACTTTGGCCAGAGGATTTGATATGCCAGCCCAGTCTAAATAACAAGACAGTTCATAGAGCAAAGGGTTCTCTTCTTTAGGATATGGTTTACTGGGATCTTTATAGTGTGCTTCTATACCAGCTAACAAAGCCCTGCAACAAATAACTCAATATAAAAAAAAATTGGATTGGAACTTTTTTGGGCCTACTGCCTTTACTGGAAGAATGTGAGGAAATGATGTCATCATCACAATTAGAAACTGGACTCTCCAGCTGCTGCATGTTCAGTAGACAAAGAAATAGGCTTGAACTGTTATTAGTCTTTAAATAACTGCTTGTTGATTTTATCATAGTGAGAAGGAAAATCAATTTCAGAAATGACCAAAATCACTGGAGGAATGATTTATCCAGCTCTTTGAATCAGCCAGCCCGTGTACCATCTTACTGAGATGATATGACTAGGTCCAGAGCAAATACATGGGTGTTGATGTTTGACAAAAAAGCATGGAATATTCTCAAATCCACAGAAATGTAAAAAAAAAGTGGAATTCTCTTGGAATTCACTGGATTAAAATGATCCATGAAATAAATACATTGCCTATGGTCACACTGCAACAGTTACAAAAGCACTTAAGATAATTATAGTCCTTCAAACCAGTGGAAATGTATTTAAATAAATTATATATTCATGCATTAGCACAGTTCATCGGTATGCACAGTTGCACAATTTTACAGCTACCAGTATATTATTATTGAAAAAAACAAAACAAAAACTGATTACTTGTAATGAATATGACTTTGTTTTGAAAATATTTTTTTCTTTTGTCACAACATAAGTAAGTGCTTGTTTTTATTACATTCATAGGCAAATATGTTTTACTGCCCTGATGTTCAAAATAAATTGTTTAAAGGTCTATGTATTATTTCTGCAGATTCTGTTTGAGCCTGAACAGAACCCAAATAATATTTCAAAATCACCTAGACACTTATACTGATTATAAATAGAATGGATTATTTAAAATTAAACACTACACAAACACAATATTACACACACATCTTTGGCTATTAATATTTCTGTATGTGTGAGCATATGTGAATAATATTTCCGTTACATAATGACTATTTTTTGTGTATGCATAAAGGTAAAATACTTTCTTTGTGAATTATTATTTTTATAAGTGATTCATGTACAGATATATACATAATGGAGAACACTGGATGTATTTTTAAAATTATTTTTGTAACATCTTTTGTATTACAAATAGTATTCATTCTAGTAATTCTATGCCCTTTCTGTATTATACAGGTTATGATGATAGTCATGTTATGGAATAAGAGCTTGTTTTCTAATTTTCTTATTTTTATTGCAAGTTTTATCACTTAACCCCTTTGCAATAGGTAGGGCAATGTGCACATGTCACAACCTTTTACAGAGTTACATTCAAAATTTAACTAAATTACTTTATTATCAATGTATATGAATAAACCTGGCATCAAAATGTAGTTAATAAATCAAATTTTAATATAAGTTTTATATTCTTAATTTTATAAGGAAATATTTAAAATATCCTCAATCTCCCTCAGCATGAGAACTGTGACATTTGCTTTCTAGGTCTTCCTCTTCTTTAATTTATTACCATCCCTCTGAGAAGTATGGAATTTAATGTAAATTACTCACTATAATATAGCTATTACTCTGGAAAAGCATAATTTTTATAGCCTTCAATCATAGTTGTTTACGGAGCCATAAGCTAAAAAATTAGACCCATGTACCTGTCATCTCCTCTCTTTCTTAAACTGCAAATAATTCTCTCTGATGTTTTACACATTATATATAATCAATGGAAAGCCAAAGTATTAATCTATTGAGTGTCATATCATATTACATTGCTTTCTATATGGAGAATTGCCTATTTCATCATTTATTTTCAAATTTATTGTCATGGGAATCAAATCAACAAGCTTAACTGAATGTTTTAAAGGCTCTTATCACAGAAAATTATGATAGTTATAGGACATTGTTTGCTTTTTGCATGTTCAACAACATAATAAAACAGAGAAACTCACTGATTCATTGTCTGAAGAGCACTTGCCAAGTGTTTGGAGTCAAACTTACAAGTTGTGTTTAGTTCAAACTTAATTTGCCTTCTCAACAACTGCATCTGTCCAACCTACAGAATAGAATAAAAGTTGCTAGTAAAGAAAAATAAAATAGTTAAGTTTGTGTTGTCATCAAATGAATAATATTTGCAACTAAAATAAGAGATAAAGATGACATGACCATAATGAATTAATTTAAAAGTTTTTCATGACTGTTAAACAGCAACATTTGTTTGTTTGTCGTTAAGCATAAAGCTGTGCAATAGACTATCTGTGATGTGCCCACCATGGGTAAAGCAACATACATACTATACTGTGACAAGGTTTTCTTCTTGTAAAGATAAGTATCCTATAAACTCATGTTGAATCTTAAACATCAAATAAATGGATTTGTTTTCTAACCTAAAACTTAATCATTTAAAGTTAACAATTTTATTTAATTGTTAATCTAAAATTTCACCTATTTTTTTCTGAATATCTTGAATCATGCTCAAGATACAACTTTGATCAATTTTATTCATTAGATTAATACTGATATTTACATAATCCAAATATTATAACAGAAGCATTATACACATGATCCAAAACTGGTCAGATTATTTCACGTTATCTACACTTTTTCAGTCAAAGTCCAGCTTACTTTTCCTGTGTATCTAGAATTATGTTAAAGACTATTCAAACTTTGTGTATTTTTGTAAATGACAACAGTATATGAAAGTGAGAACCAAATATTTCAATACCACTGGGGTTGCTATGGTAATCCATTTCATCAGATGTATGCAACTGATTGGTAACAGGTACTAGTAACAGGCTGTGGTTTAGGCCTAAAACGAGCCTATTCCTCAATAAAATGAAAACACACAGACTTCTTAGGTCGTGATGTCCATGTATGTTTGGTAATATAGTTTATATTTAATCAAACTATACATGGTTCATATATGATTAATTTTTCATTATATTTTTATACACTATACTAAAACATTAAAGGTGCAAAATTAAATAACGTTTAGAAAACTTTATGACTGTACTAAAAAAAAAAGTACATTTAAAGGGTGTAGGTGTTATACTGTAGGCTCTCTTAAGACTTTAAGTGTGTTACCTAACCTGGTAACACAGTAGTTTCATTCTGACAATGTGTTACCTAACCTGGTAACATAATAGTTCTATTCTATTCATGTTTTACCTAACTTAGTAAGACAGTAGTTTTATTCAGGTATTACCTAACCTGTTAACCTATGGAAATGGGCTTGTGTATTTTACACAGTATTGTAACTACGATGAAACCCTGAAAGTATACATAGTACAATTATGAAAGTAATTAATGTATCTTAACAATATTGGGCATGCTTTTACTAAACATTACGAGAGAATTATTGGCACATTGTGAAAAAGAGGATGACAGGTGGACATGATAAGTAGGTCTTATTTTCTATGTCATGACTCCAGAAACAGATTAGATTGAATGCTATAAAAATTAGACTTTGCCTTAGTAATATCTATATTATACTGAGTAATCTAAGTTAAATTCTGTACTTCAGAGATGGGTGGTAAATAAATTATAGAAGAGGGAACACCTAAAGAACAAATGTCACAAGTTTCATACTAGGGAAGATTGAGAATTTTTAAAAATATTCTCATATGAAATTAAGAACTTAAAAGATTATATAATATCAAAATTTGATTTATCATCCATGTTTTGATGCCAAGTTTATTTGTATACAGTGATAGTAAGTAGTTTAATTAAATTTTGAATGTAACTCTGTAAAAGGTTGTAACCTGCACATACTGACTTACCCGTAACAAGAGGGTTAAAGCAAATAATCATTTAACTGAATGTGCACAGAGATGGTCCAAGGGCTCAACCCCATACTGGAGAAATATTGTTCATTAAATTTTAAATTTACTGTTATAAAGTGCACCTTCATGAAATTCTGGAAAGCTTTCAGTAAACAGCACAAGTCTGTTGCAAATAAAAAATCAGATGTATTACTAATATTTTTTATTAAAGATATATTTATGAAATTATGAAGTCAATGTGACAACTCTGCAACAAGTCAGAGTACAAAGTAACGTTGATGTGAAAACTAGAATTACTTTTGTCCATCATACAGTTTGCATATTGCATTTACATAAGCTCTGCAATCTTCCTAAATTCATATCTAAGGTTTTTTCAATATCTCTGTATATTGTAATTGGTATTTTTTTTACTCTAATGCAAACTATTGTGAAGTCAGCAGTGCAGGGTAACATTAAAAGTTGATAACTGACATCAATTCATAATACCATGTTGAATGGCACTTTGTACAATGTTAGTGCATGAAGCTCTGAAAGAAAAATCTTCAGAATCTGACCACTCACCTTCTGAATACTTTCTAAAAACAGAGTAAGTGATTTTGTAGCTTTTGTTATGGCCTGACTATACACTCTTGCAGGCTGACCTTCAATATAACAAAAAATTGATCATTAAAAACAGACCATACAAACATATATATAATATATTTGTTGTATACGTTTGTATACACACACACTTTCCCCCACAAGAAATACAAAATACTGTTAGAAAATGACTACACAGCAGGTTGTCTGATCATGAATGAAAACATAACAGTGACAGTAAGTAGGTGTGTAGTGTAATAGTTTTATCTAGAATACCAAACATCACAGTGACAGTAATTAGTTGTGTAGTGTAGTAGTTTGATCATGAATAAAAATATCACAGTGATAGTAAGTAGTCATGTAGTGTAGTAGTTTTATCTAGAATACCAAACATCAGGATGATAGTAAGTAGTTTTGTAGTCTATTAATTTTATCTAGAATACCAAACATCAGGGTGACAGTAAGTAGTTGTGTAGTGTAGTAGTTTGATCATGAATACCAAACATCAGGGTGATAGCAAGTAGTTGTGTAGTGTAGTAGTTTTATCTGGAATACCAAACATCAGGGTGACAGTAAGTAGTTGTGTAGTGTAGTTGTTTGATTTTGAATAAAAACATCACAGTGATAACAAATAGATGTGTAGTAGAGCAGTTTTATCTAGAATACCAAACATCTGTGATAGTAAGTAGTTGTATAATGTAGTAGTTTTACCTTTAATTAAAAACAAAACAAATAGAGAGAGAGAGAATATTAACATACTGATCATACAGTTAGATATTTTGTGGTAATGAGTATAGCTAACTAACTATGCTTTTATTAACTTCTTGCTGAAAAGATAAGAATGTACTACTTCATCAGGGGTATCCTTGCTGTTAAAGATATTTTTGGAGTAAACATAATATCTCACAAGGTTTAGCCAACTTAGGAGATGTACATTTGCTACAAGTCCATACATTAAGTTATGCAAAACAACTTCTATAACAGAGTATAATAATAAAACTAGACAATGCCTAACCTTACCTTATCTTAAAAACAAAATAAGAATATAACTTAACAACAAGCTTTAGGCCATTAGTGACACAACTGTGGCAGTCAACAAGAATGTCCAACCTCTTCACGGGTTAAAAAATTGAGTAATCATAAAAAAACAAAAAAAAACTTGATCACAATTATAAGAGGTTAGGGTACTCATATATGAAACTGAGCAGAAAACCTGATTTATCAAACAGTAACTATTCATATCAAACACAGTTTAGTACGACTTAAGACTTACCAATGAGACAGTGACCTCCTTTGATGTAGCTGTGAAGAGCATTAAGAGTGTCCATCCATGTCTTGTCCTTTAATACTGACCTCTCTATAGTAGCAACTATAGTTTGAAGTTCAGTGACAATCATAAAAGATAAAAGTCTGTCAAGTCCTGTCAGTCCTGGAGTTCCAACACTCCTCTGGAAAGGTTAAAATTTAATATATTCTTGAATTCTTTACTATTATAAAGTTCTGATCAAAAGTAATTTAAATATATAGATCAGAATTTAAATCATTCTAATAGTAATTTATAATTTACAAATACAATCCTTTAAAGCAAATTAACTAAAAATACTAAATATCTTAAATAAATACAGCTAAAAACTAAAATCTTTATTAATAAAAATTAATCTATCAGTTCAGCAGCCTCACTGTTAACAATATTTTAAACTTTAAAATTAATATATGGTGAAAGGTTTAGCCAACATCATCAGATTTTAGTTAAGTTTAAACTCATACACAACTTTAACTTAAGTGTAATATTAGTTTAAGAATAATTTTCTAATAGTTTTATTAACATTATAAAAAATACCATTTAAAAACAACTATAAAAAAATGGAAAATATTATTACTTGTGGTGTTTTAACATTTTTGTGCAAATCTATACAAGGGTTATCTGTACAGACTGCCCTAACTTAAAACTAAAGAATAGAAGGAATGCAGTGAGTCAACAGCACCCACCTTTTAACTCTGTGGCTACTCATGTATGACCAAATAGTGGGATATAAAAACCACTCTGATACTTTACACACAAAAGTAGTGTGTGAATGTTTTGTGGAAAGGGAGCATAAACTGTCAACCCTTGGATTCACGATATGGGCATGCCCAGCCCTACTTCCAAATAATTAAATATTATAAAGCATACTATTCACCTATCCAGAAAATAATATTGTTTTCTGTTAATGATTCCTTAAATAAACATGAGACTCATATTAGGAAATCTCTAAATCATTTTCCCAAGAAATGGCAAGTAACAAACAAAAGATACTGAAAATAAAGCATGAAAACTAGTAATAGTAACAAAGTTTTCCAAACTACTTTCACTGTAAAATCTACTGAATGTGTTTAACAGCAACATGGATTAGATAAAGGTAGCTGGTCACAGACATTGTTAAAATCAGTTGTTTTGTAACACACACACACGGATCAGTATATAAACTTGGGTTAATGAACATGAACTAATAACTGCAGTACTTGCTAGTTTCTGTCTAAATATTCTATTATAGTTTTTACTATATAGCTTATTCTTATTACTTCTATTGTATACATGTAGCAAAAATATTTTAAAAACTTATTTTACCCAACACAATCACATATAATATAGTGTATACACACACCCTCAAAAGAATGAATACATTCATATATATATATATATATATAAGTATTATTAATATGCTAAAACTTTTATTCAGCCTACATTAAAATAAAAAGATATATATAACAGTTTTATCAGAACTCACCTGTATGAGAGAAAATATTCTCATGTTGATGATTTCACTGTGGGTTCTGGAGTCATACCAACCACTCATCTGATCAATGTACACTGTAGTTCTGAAGCAATTAAAACAATTACTGGTAGCTTTTTAGTTCTTAATAATCTTTTAGTAAATAACCTTAAAACAATGAAATCTGGAAATACATTCTTACTTTTATATATACACACACACATACAGGTGGGGTTGAAATGCAAGTGCCTTTTACAGAATGCCATTCAACATGGTATTAAGCATCTGGTGTCAGAATTATCAACTACTCAATTCATCTTACACTGCTGATTTAATGACAGTTTGTGGTAAATACTAGATAAAATATACAGGGATAGTGAAAAAAACTTTAGATTTGCATTTCAGAGGTTGTAAGGGCTTTGCAAATACAAAATGCAAACTGTAAAATGGACAAAAGTATTTTATTATTCACATGCACATCAGTAAGACTGACATTGTCAATTCACAGACATATCTTGAGTATAAATACTCTTGTAAAATATCAGATTTTTTGTACAACAACATTGTACACTTTACTAAAAGCTTACCATATTTCATATGAATACATAATAGGTTAGCCACACATACAATTTTTGTGCTACTTTTATTTAACCCCAAGTTAACCAGCAATGATGGTTACCTTTTTTATAACACTAAACTAATCATTTTGAAATTTAAGATTAAATTAAAAGGATAGTTCTCTACATTACTACTGTTATTTTCATTGGTTTTGTAAAGATTATGAACTATGAATCCTTTCCTTCATTTACAATTTGTGTTCTCATATAATCTAACTTCTCATGAGATTTTTGTGTGTATGTTCACATGCTCTCCCATCTTAAACAATAATCATTCATCACCTGTCCTTGGAATTTAGATGGCTCACACAATGCCTTCTACGGTCACCTTTTCTCATTAACATTCCAGTATAGGGTGGAAAAAAGTAATGTAATAATAGAAGTATCTTGATAAATCCTCTATTATTATAGTGCTAAAATCCTCTATATAGAAGTACAAGCTGAATCAGAGGTAGCATAGAAGCACCTATTGATAGCTGCAATAAGGTGAGATTCCCACAAGGTTTATTGTAATCCTGGCTCTGAGAATACAGTGGGAAAGGATTTACTAGCTTGTTTATAGTACAGTGGTTGCAATGAGAAATGTATAAAGTAATATAGTGTGAGAAAATGTTATATGATATGGCTCTGTACAAAGTCTGGGCCAATCCAATCAACTTGGTTGGTATTTGGATGTTAGTTATCCTTCTAGGGTGGTCTGAATTTAGAGGTATAGGTATACAAAGTGTATAAGTGCATATCAACATGTACATATATTATTACTGTTTATTCAAATGCTTCATTTTTAGTTATTTTCTTAAAAAATAAAAATAAATAAAAATGTATTGAAAAGCAATGATTTCTTGTAAATACAATGTTACAAAATTGATTTGTACTTGTGCATCATGTTTGCCAAGCCTCACCGTAAGCCTTGTGTATTCTTTCAAATGGAGGGGGAAGACAAATTAATTTTTGTAGATTTCATTTTAGAAAATCGAAACATTATCAAATTACTACACTAGTTCACATAAAATCACTAATTTACCTGGTTTTCTAACTTATTATATTTCTGTTCAGAGAAACAACTCAGTCAACAGACTTAAATATTTCCAGTAAAAATCCATCTTTCCCCTTCAAGCCAATTACAAATGACTGTCAGATACAAGTATTTTGGAATATGTTTTTTCATTTGGTTATAAACATGTACATAAGAGATGTAGGAGTGAGCAGACAAGAGGTTTCAAAGAATGGAGTAGTGGGCGGGGCTACTCTGGTAGGTTTGCTAAACATATTGATATCTCAGCAAATCAAAAAGGCAGGAAGTTGTTATCTTATATTCTACCTTGTCAATGTCTGAAATGTGAGTTTCTAATTTGTTAACCACTAAAGACACTGTATGGTAGGTGTAATACAATATAATCTGACCAACAAGACAAGAAGAAATGGCAATGTGACACACAAGAAAGGATATTTAGCATTTTGTTTTTAATATTTTCTTTCAGTTTAAGAAATTAAATCATATATATGATATTAAAAGATGAATTATAAACTAGTTTTGATACCAATTTTATTGACATACATTTATAATAATGAAAGAGCATGTCTGTCTGTATTTGCATGACTGCCATAACCCCAAGATGAAATAACCGAGAGACCTGAAACTTTGCAAGCATAGTAATGGGATTGTGAGGGTGTGCACCTAAGTATTACTTTTTAGGTTTGACTCAAAAAGGTTTGGGCAATTTTTTGCTCAATAACCCTTAAGCCCCATAATTCTGCTTCCTGAAGGTCTATAGAAAGGTATCATATTTTTTCTAATTCTCACTTACTGTATGAACAATATGTGGAGGTTTTCTGCCAAATACAGTTGAAAAAGAAGATGGTCAAAAAATATAATAAAAAGTGGACATATTTTACCAAAAATGAACAGAATTCAATAGGGCATGAGGCCAAACATTTCTTAGCCAGTCAAAGGCACCACAGAGGGAAACAAAGGCATCAGGACCCATGAAACAGGCCCTCAAAATACTAAAAAAGGTTTAAATAAATAAAGTTTGGGAAATGACATCAAACAAAACAGTTAAAGAATTTCGGCCCATGAAAAGACAATAGATTTGAAAATTTTAAATTTTCCTCGGATTGTACACAAACACTTAGAAATAGTCTATTTTATAAAATTTGAATAAGTAATTTTACATTCTTTTTTTTAAATTCAGGAAATGGTATCAACAACCAACATTATCTATGCAGAGAAACTGAAAGGATAAAAAAATTTGCAAAATACCGTGATAAAATGTAATAGAAATATGTGTTATAAAATGTGATGTGAAATTCTCAGTGCAATGATAAAGTATTAAGATGTAAATAAATAACTCTTAAACTTACAGCAAAGATTTTTTATTATACAATAAAATTGATGACTTCTATAGGTTTCTGGGAAAAACAAAATCTTTGAAAAGATTTTTGGCTGTATCTCATATCTAAAATAGGTTCAAAATACAAATACAGACACAGTCGACCAGTAAAATATCAATATCTAAGGTTACTTTTTGGCTAACAGAATATAAAAGGTCTTTTCTTTCAACTCTACTAAGACAAAAAAAAAGTAGACAAATCAAACTAATTCTGTGAAAATCCAAATCAATGACCAAAGTCCCATCCTCTAACTCTATAATTTCAGTAGAGAAGTTAGATCCCCAAAATTTGCAATAAACTTGATTCCTCGATTAAAAACTACCTGCTGTGAAGCTTCAGGGTCCGAATAGAAATGAAAGCTTCAGATATCAATTGGAGCACCAAAGTGATATCAAAATTATGTCACAATAATCTGACCGAGGAATCTCAGAAAAGGCATACTAAAGTTTCAGACCCACAGGTACTGGGTCAAAACTAGAAACAGCAAGTCCTTATGTAGCTTTGAAAGAAATATGCAAACATTTAATTCTTGTTTCTAAGAAATTAAAAGAAAAACATTCATCACAGCATCAAGATTCACAAAGTGAACTGACTAACTCTGTTCTAGTTTTATACAAACTAAACCTGTGATACCATTACTTTTTTATAACCTCACATAAACTGCAAATATTCTATAGCATTCTTATGAAACTCTAAGTTAAATCTTTTAACTAATATTAAACTCACTAAATCTGGAAATATTCTTTGTTCATTTCTGAAACCTCAAACTAAACACATGAGAACTTACTTTGGATCTGTTATTCTTAACAATTCCCTTGCAAGTCTACCAATGAAGTTAACAGATGAATTATCCAAAGCAGGGAATTTAGGTATGGGAATATTTTTGGACTGGTAAACACTCTGCCAATCTTGAACCTATTAATAAATGTTGATTGTTGTGACAACAATGGAACAATGTTTCACTCTGTTAACTCATAAAAAGAATGAAAAATTCACAAAAATACTAATTTAAATATTTAAGTTTAAAAACAATTGAAACCTTTAAAATAATTACTTTATTGAAACATATTTTTATGAACTTCATAATATTAAAATCAATGATCTCTTAAACTTACACTACCTTTCTTTAAATTTATATCAAGAATAGCATAGCAAGATGAAGTTGAATTAATTATATATTTACTGGAAGGTTACAAGGTTATCTAGGCTTTCTCTCAGGATTGTAGCTGTACTGTATTTTTGTTTAGTTGTCATAGCACAGAAAATTTATCTTTTTCTTGAAGAGGAAGAAACAATAGCACACAAACACAAATTAAAAAATGTACATATATGACTGTATTATAAAGTGATTAAATTACACATAAATTATTAACCATGGATGTATAGCATGTTCAAAGAACTAAAATCAGTAGCACAACAAACTCACCTTGTGTCTCAAAAAAGCATTACATTCCAGTTCTACATTGTAGTTGATAATTCTGGAAACCTCTTCTTGCCATATCTTTAAACCATAGATACTGACATAGTCCTGAATGTACTCAAATGAACGACGAAATCCATCCATAACTTGGCCTAGTCCTTCCAATTTAGGAACGAGATCACTAGACTAAAGAATTCAATAATTCTTAGGAAACCAAAAGTAGTTTTGTTCTGTATACTAAATTACTGATTAAGTTAAAGGATAAAACAGTTTATTAAAGTGCCACCCTATTTACTGTGAAAAGAATCCAATGACTGGAATTATACTTCAATGTTAGATGTAGCTAAAGTGTAATTTTTGATTAAGAATGGATATATAGCAAGTTAAAGAATCATTATTAGTGGAACGGGTTCAAGGTTAAGCATTTACATAAAGCCATAAGTCATATCCTCACAGTCAGAATTCACAACCACGTGTAGAAGGATGGATGGTTTTACACAAGAATAAATGACATAATTGGATTTTCAACAGTCAACTGCCATTCTGAATGACATCATAACCAAGAAAAGAAGGGTGGATGGTTTTACACAAGAACAAGTGACATAATTGGATTTTCAACAG
>NW_013670540.1:18447-19235 GCF_000517525.1 Limulus polyphemus | reverse complement strand
CAGATATCAAATGTAACTATGGTGCCATGCAAACATTATTTTAAAAATATTTTCATTACCACCAGCTCGGGTAACAAAGTGGTCATTGAGTACCATTTATTGAGTCTAAAAGTTATAAAATACTTCCTACCACAACTAGATAACAGCAAGAGGGACTGAATTGTATGCATTAAGTTTTCTACATGTTGAAGAACTGGCTTTATTCTGACAATGTTCCTGATAAATTCATTCCTGAGTTAGGTTTCTACATGTTGTAGAACTGGCTTTATTCTGACAATTTTCTGATAACTTCATTCTTGAGTTAGGTTTTCTACATGTTGAAGAACTGTTTTTTTTCTAACAACGTTTCTGATAACTTTATTCCTGATTTAGGTTTTATACATGTTCAAGAACTGGCTTTATTAACTTTTCCCACAAGTGATGTAAGACTAATGGGTCTATAATTACCGGGACAATTTTTGTCACCTCCCTTGAAAAGAGGAGTTACATTAGCTAGCTTCCAATCCTCCGGTACCTGCCCACTATTCGAGAACTGACAAAAAATAGTAGTAAGTGGCTCATATATCCAATCTTTAACCTCCTTCAAAACCCTTGGGGGAATAATATCTGGCCCAGGAGCCTTAACATTTTTTAAAAACTTTCCAATTTTTTCTTAACCAGGTCAGAATTAATGCAGTCACCTTGTTTGAACTCATTGCCATTTATCGACTGTTCAAGATGTGGAATACTGCTTAAATATTCATTAGTAAAACCGAAGAAAAAGCAAAATTTAATAACCCAGCCATCTC
>NW_013670540.1:0-17447 GCF_000517525.1 Limulus polyphemus | reverse complement strand
AGTATATTACTGAATAATAATGTTAGCAGTATTGATCACATTTACTGGTCCCAAGTCTCTGACACTGAATAATAATGTGTGTGATCGATGGAGGGAGATGTGAAGGAGAGTATAAAATGGCTTATTTTTTTTACAGGAAATTTAGTGCATTTAACTTAATATTTAGTTATTCATGCACAGTTAATATTAACATTGCTGCATCTACATTTGTATCCCCTATATTTGTGCACTAATAAGTATATAAAAAAATACTATTTTTCCACAACAGGACATTGAATTCACTGACAAAAATTATTCTTTCATCAAGTTGCCAAGTTTGTACGCCATGTTTTCCACCTTTCTGCTGTTATGTTTGAGTTTAAGTACCATTAGTTTGTTGAAAAATGACCAACAGAATTTTTCCTTGCCATCAACATCACCTTGTGTTGATTTTCATCACTGACTTTCAGCAAAGAATGATTTACAAAGATGTTTGTTATTAATAAAGCTGACTTTCAGACTCCAGTGTTTATTTCTGTGACTTGTAACAAAGGTTTTCTATTTAGTATGTGAAATAATTTTGTTTTCAGTCTCAAACTATTCCTCACAAAATATTGTGTAATTTCTTCTCGTTAGATTTGCATCAATTTTGTGAATAATCAGTGGTATGTTGAAGAAAGTGGGAAATTCTCATACCTGACAACTTGACAAATACAAAAGTATATTACAGGAAAGAAAAGAAAACTCATATTTATTAAGGATTACTTTATAGATATTGAATTATGGGTCTTTTGGAAGGCTGTTTGTACACCCACTGTTTTTCTGTTCGTGTCTTCAGTAGAATGCTGTTTGTACACCCACTGTTTTTCTGTTCGTGTCTTCAGTGCAATACTGTTTGTACACCCACTGTTTTTCTGTTTCTGTCTTCAGTAGAATACTGTTTGTACACCCACTGTTCCTGTCTACAGTAGAATACTGTTTGTATGCTCACTGTGTTTGTAGACTCTGTGTTCATAGCTTTAGGGAATACCTTTTTGGACTGTACTCCCGCTTCAAATTTCCTTTAGAATATCTTTTTTTTTTACATTCTCATCGCCTGTTTGTAAACATCCATTAGAATTATCTGACTTACACAAACTATTTAAAGTTTCTAGAGTACTAGCCATACAAGTGTTCCATATGCTACACTAAAACAGTTGTTCTGATTTTGTCAGCCCAACTACGTTTAGCACTCCAATTGTTTCATTATATCAGAGCATTTTGTATGTTATAATTATGTTCACTTCTTTTATAGGTAGCTCATTTAACTCACTCCATTTCTGTGTTCACTGAGGGAATACTGATGATGAAACGTACGTTAGTTGGAATAATTCAAATTGATCCTAAGCAGTTATTGGAAGATGGAATACGTAAGGAGTTAGTTAAACAAGTGGCATCTGCACTTCACCGAGGGTTAGTGTTTAACCCCAAAACAAAGGTGAGATAAGTATAATTACTTGTAAAAGAAAGCACAGTGTAGAAAGGTAATTGTATAAGCTTAATTATAGATCATTTGTTGTAAATTTAATACACAGGATTTAATGAACAGTGAAATTACTGAACACTTTCGAATTTTCTAACTTTAGCCAATAACTTTTAGTAACTTGATTTAACTTTTAAATGTAATACATTCAAATCAAGGAGTTGAATATTCAAGAAATATCTATGCATTTCCTTTTTAAAATAACATGTTTAGTAGAATGGACCTTAAATAAAAAAGTTACAAGAGTGTAATTATCAGTCACATTTTGTTTCTAAACATTGTTCATTAATTGGATAATGGCATCAGCCACATGATTAAATAATAAAAAAAAAATTATTATGAATTACAAACAATTATAAACATACCCTCTTCCCTTGCTTCATCTTGATTGTATGCTCTAATACATAGAATGAGATGCTACATATAGTCTTGTTGGTGCATGTGTTTTTTTTAATACAACAACCTTTTGTTCAAGTGATGAGCATTATATAAGTACAATCAAATTTTCCACAAGTGACATTTAATGTATGTTAACTATTGTTAAACAGTTTATGTTAACAAGAGAAAAAAACCTGACTCTGCTTGAATGCTCCCTGTCAAGCCTTCAAGTGTTCAGAACTATGTTCGAATTCCTTACTAATGATCAAACCTTCAAAGACAGAGACTGTGTATACTCACTGTCTCTGTGTTCCTGTCTTCAGTGGAATACTGTTTGTACACCCACTGTTTCTGTGTTCCTGTCTTCAGTAGAATACTATTTTTACACCCACTGTTTTTCTGTTCATGTCTTCAGTAGAATGCTGTTTGTACACCCACTGTTTTTCTGTTCGTGTCTTCAGTACAATACTGTTTGTACAGCTACTGTTTCTGTGTTCTTGTCTTCAGTACAATACTGTTTGTACACCCACTGTTTCTGTGTTCCTGTCTTCAGTAGAATACAGTTTGTACACCCACTGTTTTTCTGTTCGTGTCTTCAGTACAATAAGAGATGAAGTCCATAAATTGTTTAATAAAGATGGGTTAACGCAGGTATATGGCAAGCATTCCACAGAATGATTGAATTTAGACATGAAATTTCAATTTTTATTACCAAGGGAAGAGAAATATCATCAGTTGGGTATTCTACTTAATGAAATAACAGTATGCAAGGCAGGTTTTATACTAAATAACAACAACTGAGTGTAAAGAAGACAACATATTTTGGATTAACACAGAAATTAAGAGTACAGTTGATTTTCCACTGGGTAGTTACACAGATATTCAATGTGAGACATTCTGTAAGTCATGTTTTATACTAAACAAAATAATTAAAATATGAACAGTGAGTAGAACAGGATAAATGTTCTACTGATAGACAAATCTGACAGTATAAAAATAGCATTAAGTGTATAATGGTAACGTTATCTGTAGGGAATGTTGATATAGAATATTTTGAGAATACTAAAAATAGCAATAAGAGCATAAAGGTAATGATATCTGACAAACCTCAAAACGTTCTTCTAACTGTGCATATGTCTTTAATTGATCTTTCATCAAACGAGTTGGGACTTCTTTGATCTGACTGGTCTGTAGTTGAATGATCCGAGCTAGAAGGCCAAACATGGTTTCTGGGATGATGTGTAACACTTTCTGTACATAAGCCACTAGTTCTCCAGAATAATACTGAGATACAGACATGAGATCAGGACTGCAGGCTTGATTAATACGCAGCAAAGGAAGGTCTAGAGCTGAGGCAAGCTGGAAAGAGTGGAATGTGTTGATACCAAGTATTCATCCACTAATATTAATTATGAACAAAATAAATACACAAAACAGTGTCACTAAATGTAGCAAATAAAATAATTTATTGTTAAGATTTAGATACAAATCAAAGTCTTATACTGACTGAAAAGCATGTCATAACCTAGTTATCCACTATAATCTTACAATAGTTGAAACTCAGCTTAAAATCTAGGAAAAACAATGAAATCTTATATAGGCTGAAATGCAGGTTATAATCTCATTATCCATTAAAATCTTCACTTTTGGCTGAAGAGAGAGAGTCTTCATGAGGAAAACTGTTTCCTGGCAATACTTTTCTTTCAAGATATACGCATACACAAAAAAATGTAGGTCTCACCTTCAAAAATGTTGCTCTGAGTTTAATCACCAATGAAGGGTCTTTTTTAACACCTTGTTGCATATAGGGTGTGTAACTAAAGAAAAGAATCAACAACAAACACAGAAACTTTATACAAAGTCAAAGATTAAAAAAAAAATTAGTAATATGCAGTAAAAACAACACAAATAATCCTTCACTGCAATGAAAACGATAGATGTCAAATGGTTGAGAAATTTTTAGGTATTGTGATCGTGTTTCACTGTCATATGTTTGAGAATTTGCTATGAACAAAGTGTTAAACGTTGTCATTTGCACCACGGCTTGTGACTGCAGCATCACATGACTTCATGAACATGTACAGATAGTTCTGTTAAGAACTGAGCATTTCTGTACTGTGTATAAATCTTGTGTATTAGGTTCTGTAAGATTTGATATTTTATATTACTGTTTTGTTTGTAATATTGATTTATTTATGATTAAAATTTTCACTACTTATGTGTTGCTGAAATTGTCAACTGAAAATAAGATTAGAAACCTACTATCAAGTAATTAAGGAAATGTTGCAAGAAATGTATAATCAAACTTGATTTTTATTGAATTTGATGAATCTTGTTGCTTCACCTATTTTCCTTACAACATTAAGGGTGAAAGACATTGCAACATCACCACAGTACTTATTTGCTTGGTTTATAAGAAATTATCAACCATTTTCCAGTGCAACACTGGCTGTAAGAATAAATAGCATGTAATTATTTGTTACAATATGCAGTAATCTAGAAAGGAAAAAAAGAGAAACTTGAATTTACTTCATATTCTCAACTTAGCTAATTCTGCTATTTTAGAGTTAGGGTAGAGAACACAGCAGATGAAATATAAAGTTTTAATGGAAGAAAAAAACCTTTTATATTCATTGAAGAGGTATTAGAGTTACGCAAATGAAATATGAAAACTGTAAGACTAAAAAAGTATGTTTATTCTTAACATGAAGATTACCTTGTGCTCAGAATGACTTAGTGAAGGCTTCATAGATTTACACACAAATCTTTAGTAAAAATTCTTTATTAATAAACCTATATTTTGCATCAAACGACTTGTAATTCTCTTAAAGCTTGCCAAATATCATGAAGATACACTTTGTATATCCAGAGTTATAGTACCTATAGTTTCATGGTTACAAGGTTGGTTAAAATAAACAAACCCATATTCAGAGGGTTAATATGCACCTAATAGTTATCTCACTAGTTTCTGCTATATTTAGTATTTTTCTGATTTATAATAAATTTAACAAAGTAATGTTTCTTTTCATCAATAAAAATTCTGTAGTTTTAGTAGTATTGTGAAAATATATATAGGGATAAACTCACAAAATAGTAGTAATCATGTTTCCAGTATATATATTTAAAGAAAACTCAAAACATGCTGAAAATAGAAAAATGTGTTTCATGTTAGAATAATTGAATCTAACTGATTAATAATGAGTCGGATGCTTAATCGATTAGCAAGTTCCATTTCACCCAGCTCTATCCAACATACAAAAATATCTGGAAATATTTCTGTGAAACAAAGATATCTACAGTAATTTCTTTTCCTGATAAGTGTAAGGTAAGCTTACCTATCGATGAGCTCCCAGGCATAAGACAAATCAGCTACAATATGTAAAGTGATTAACACTTCTTCTTTAATGTTAATAGTACGTAGCATGTGATGGAGAAAATTACGTGTGTCCACTAAAAATTGTCTAATTTGTAGGTTACTCTCTAATTGATGAAATTCTTGAACCTGTAAGAAATGCCACAATTAGGAACTCACAATAGCTAAGTTATAAACTTGTTAAGCTTTACAGCATTTTTAACACCTGCCACACGAGCCAGGCCAGCATCTTGATGTGGATCCAAAAAAAAGGAGTTACTCCAGAAAGGTTTGAGTTGTTTTTATTAAATAAACAGAAGACATCTGGCACTATTTTATAGGTCTAGGACACTGGACCAGATCTGTGACTGGACCCATGATCTGACCCAAGACCATGAGAGCCAACTAAAATGACATAGAAAAAATATATCATTTAAAAACAATGTTTCACCACTGTTAAAGTGATGCCATGTTAACAGTGGTAAAACATTGTTTTAAATGATATGTATTTTAAATCCCATTTTAGCTGTTTTCTTAATTTTTAAAATTTTGTAGTGTGTGGGATACTTCCAACATCTATATGGAGAAGTTAACTTGTAAATGTAAAGGAAAATGACATATCAATCATGTTTCAAATATTCTAAATGTGGTTGTGAATGTGATGGTTTAAGGTGGCAATTAATCTAAACTGTTGGTCCAGGTTGGCTGAGGGAAGAACTTACTGGAAGATATCCAATCGACTTGACATACCAGCTGAATTACAGATTTGTCAATTTATTACTGGATTGACAGCAAAACATAATACAACAGTATCATTATCTTCAAAAAGTGGAATCATATACAAGAAATCATTAGTTTCAATATTTTGTGAAACTAATGACACACTAGAGCTCAAAGATGCAGTGTTGAAGATGAAGCATTACAAGATAATTTCCCTAGTGATTCTCAAATCAAAAATGTCATTTCTGCAATGCAGAGTAAATAAAAGAAGAATGCTATAATGCCCAGTATGGTACAACCACAGTATAATCCATACAGATTTCATCATGACATATTTTCATTAACATTTAGTTTTTTTTTTTTCATTTCAGAAGTTGTGCCAACTTCAATTATCAAGGTCTATCAAAATAACCCCCCTGCTGAATATCCTAGGCTTAATACCAAAAGATGCTGAACTGGCTCATGAGGCGGGTGTTGAAAACTAAAACATTTAACAACAGATAATTGTTAAGTGATAAAAAAAGCATCATTAAACAAGCCATATTTTCACTAAATAATTCAAAATTTTCATGGTTACTTTAAAGGACTACTTCTAAAGTATTAAGAAATTGCTCATTTTTTCTAATACTTCTCTTGATTTTTAATACAATCCTCTAACTTTGAATGAAAATAAACTGATAAGCTCTAAAATCAACACATTTTTCTTACTTATTATAACCTTCATAGATTTTCAGTTTATTCCTTAGTCCACATTACAAAAGTCGTAGGAGTCTTAGTTTTATTTTCAATAATTATAAGTTCACAAACATATTAGAGAAAGTAAAACATTCTGAAACCTGCATTATTTTTAACTTTCAAAATTATGATATTTTAAAGAAGTTATTTTAAAGTGCTACAACAGTGAATAGTTCCTTCTATTTCATAAGAAAGTTATCACTCAAACAAAATCACTCATTACTTAGCAAATCAATAACACAAAAGAGCAACATGGTTGTGAGAAGATGAATTTGGACTTAATAGGATGTTAATCCATTCTTCAGGAAATTGTGCTTTTGTATTAGATGCAATTATCTGGAAACTAGTATACATACACATTAAAAATGTAGCAGGTTTTGAAGCACCTCCTGAATGAACTGAATTACTGAGTCTTTCACAGATTTACCTAATCATCTTTTCAGTAAACTAACAAGATCATCATCTCATCTCAGTATTGTTTGAATTAACTTGAACAAGCTTAAAGGTAGCATGTTAAATTGCACCATCGTAGTCATTTAGAATGTTTACCTTTATAGGTTCTTTACTTTTTGAAACATAATAATGTAATATTAAACATTTTTAAATTGTACAGAGCATACAGAAACATCTACAGGAATTCCGACCAATTAAACCATACAGAGCTAGTATGTAAACAATTCCGCTCCTTATGGATCTTAAGTAAACTGAACATTCCTTACCTTTAATTTAAATTCCGGAATGTGATAGGTATGGAATAGGGAAGGGACATAATTGATACCCCTTGATTTTTTTTCCTTCTAACAGTGGAAAAACTCAACTAAACTGTTGGAAACTTTGCAAAAATTTACTAAATAGTACCTAGTTTAAAAAGTCATATAATTTAATTTATTTTTTACATTGTGAAATTTCCAAAAGTTTTGTTGAGGGAAAGTGTTTAGAAAAACATTAAAAACACTTTCTTTCATCTTAGAGTATACATTATTGTTGATCAAAAAAGTTCTATTTTATGTATATAATCAATTTCAACTAGAGTGGTATTAACTAATATATTTTACTCATTGTAGTAATCACTGCTTCTGACTATAAATCGTAAAAGACACCACATAAAGCGACAAATTTATGAGTGACCTATATTTTGACCTGTTACACTGGTGTCAGGTCAGGCTTGGTAACAATATGTTTTTGCTAACAATATTCTTGGCTGAAATAACTTCATATTAAATAAATATAGTTTCTTTTCAATAAATAGTTTCTATATTTTTGTACATTCTTAGAATATGATAAATTTAACAATAATATTCAGTAAGTGATGATTTGAGTCAAATTTTAGTCATCAGAATATATTGACACTCTCTCAACTTAACAAGGCTTACCTGATGTTTTGTCATAATTTAACATAAAACATTTTCAACCCTGAAAAGAAAGTCTAAAAAAACAATAAAAAATCCCAGCTTTGTGACTTGCTCCAAACTCTTCTAAACCCATTACATTTCACTGTTTGTCTCATATCACTTTATTTACCTTATACTGACACAAAGTAATACATTTTTCTATCCAGTGGTATTTAATCTATACCTGTAGCTATTTTCAAAACTGAGTTTCATTAGCAGTTTCTCAGATCACAGGCTGTGAGAAGACAAAAAATGTTGTGAACGAGATACTTCACAAATAAAATCAGAGAAATAGAAGGAAAACCATGTGAGAAGTAAAACCTACACTAAAAAAGAAAAAAAGTCCATTAGCAAATATACAAATGTGGGATCAGGATAAAAAGTATTCTAAAAAATGGAGGACAGTGTCTGATGAGACTTCTCATAGCTGTGCAAAAAAGGTTATAACTTAATAAGTGTTAAAAAATGACAAAATATCAATTATAAAACATTTTTAGTAATACAATGTTGAAATAAATTTAGAATGATTATTTATACACTCCACATCTTGAAGGTGCTCACCAAACTGAATAGGATTAAGGCACTTTCTCTAGGGCTCAATGGACACCTATTTGATACAATGAGCTTAATAAATTGAAATTCCTAACCCAAACTCTTTAAAGTACTCACTTCCTCTAGGGCTTGAATCAACTGAACCATCTTCCGACCTGTAGCAGTAGTATCTTCATAATTTAGTGATTCTACTTGTTTGGCCATTTCACTGAACCAGTGTTGAAGGTTTTCTAAAAAGTATAAAAATTATACCTTGGAAGCTTCAAAAAACTAAATCTTTAAGAAGAAAAATAAGATTGTAGCATAAAAACATTGACCTGAACCTAAATCTACAAACTACCTTTATTTTCCAGTTATCTGTACACTAACATGATCCGGTGCTCATTAAAAACTGGTTCATATTAAATCTACAAACTACCTTTATTTTCCAGTTATCTGCATACTAACATGATCCGGTGTTCATTAAAAACTGGTTCATATTACAGCTACAAACTACCTTTATTTTTCAGTTATCTGTACACTAACAAGAACCTGTGTTCATTAAAAACTGGTTCATATTAAATCTACAAACTAACTTTATTTTCCAGTTATCTGTACACTAACATGATCCGGGGTTTATTAAAAACTGGTTCATATTACAGCTACATTCATCAACATACATTTGTCAATACACACACACCATATTTATGTTTATCAACAGCCAAACAATATTTAACTTTATCAACAACCAAACAATATTTAAATTTATCAACAGACACACTACAATTTATCTTTATCAACAACCAAACAATATTTAAATTTATCAACAGACACACTACAATTTATCTTTATCAACAGCCAAACAATATTTAAATTTATTAATAGATACACCATAATTTACCTTCATCAACAGCCACACAATATTTAAATTTATCAACAGATACACCATATTTACCTTTACCAATGTACAGTTCACAGTAGCTAATTGTTTTTGAACAATAACATCATTATACATGTATGTTTGCTTCTCTCACTCACTAGAACTTCACATGTTATTTCTATAGTGAAGTGTCCAGTAGTCTAAGTTAACTTATAATGCTCTGAGCACAGGGAAATTCTTAACAGTAACTCATGAGAAGCAGTAATTTTGAAGTAAACTTAAAACATTAATTTTAATCTGTAGTTATGTTTACACAGACATAATCTATGATAAATGAGAACTAACACAAATCTTATAACACTTATATCTATTATAGTGATAAAAAAATCACAACAGACTGTGGGAAGCCAACAAAACAATGAAACTAACAGTCGTAATAACACGTTTAGTTGAAAACATTTTATGTTATGGCTTTAACTGTGAGAAGCCAACAAAGCAATTAAACTAACAGCCCTAATAACACATTTAGTTGAAAACATTTTATGTTATGGCTTTAACTGTGGGAAGTCAACAAAACAATGAAACTAACAGCCCTGATAACACATCTAGTTGAAAACATTTTATGTTATGGCTTTAACTGTGAGAAGCCAACAAAGCAATTAAAGTAACAGCCCTAATAACATGTTTAACTGAAAACATTTTATGTTATGGCTTTAACTGTGGGAAGCCAACAAATCAATGAAACTAACAGCCCTAAAAAAATAATTTTTGAATTGGGTTGTTTAAGTCCATTGGGTATTAACGAACGGTTCTTCTTTTTATAATTTTTCTAATACCTTTTTTTATTATCTTAAAGTGTTTAAATTATTTCTTCCTTTGATATGTAAAGTTATTCTATATTTCTAATAATTTTTAATACTGCTTTTTAATCACCTGCTTTATTATATCGTTTAATTCTCATAGTTCTATCTCGCGTTACATTCTATTTTGTGTATTGTTTCATTTCTAAACATTCCTGTAATTGTCATTAACTGACAGGCTTGTTTCTGGCTTGAAAAAGAGCATTTGCTCGAAACATCACCAAGTTAATAATTTATTTCCATAGTTTTTGAATGTGATGTTTTTCTCTAAAAGTCTATTTTATTTTATCTCCTTCACATTTTTCTTCTTATATACATATATATAATTTGATAAGACAAACCCACAGAACAGTATTAATTATATTCTCAGACTGTTACAAGTTTCATATTATTTGTATATATATATATATTTTCATGTACAACATTTAAGGATAAAAAGTAAATTAATCCTAGATTGTTGTACCGGATTAAACAAAGGGTAGTTAAAAAATTTATTTAAAAAATTCAAAAACAATAACTGAAGTTCATCTAATCATCCAGATCTACTGGTGTTCAAAATGTGATGTACTGATTCGAATTGTGGCTGGTAGGTTACAAACATATTGTTCATATAAACCTTGGTTAAACAGAGAGTAAATTGAGATTTAAGTCACTTGTTCTCACCATTTTTTTCAACTCTAGTAAGTGGCTTCGTTCCTGAGAAAACTTCAGCTAGCTCACTCAATCTTTCTGTCCCTTCTTTCTTACAACGACTCCACTTGTCCTGCTTGTCAGCTAGCAACTGTTTGAACATCTGAAAAAACATTTAGCAAAATAGAATATTTTTATTCTTTATCTCTCTCCATAAATAACTGCATATAAACAAAAAGAAACTCGTGAAAACCTGTTCTATAACATATACATAATTCTTTCCCAGCATCAACACCTAGGTATAGGGAAAACTGATTGGTTAGCTGAAATTGTAGGAAACAAAATATTACTTAGTACATCGAAAACAATCAAACCACAAAATAATCTATACAACAGAAAAAAGAAAAAAAACGTTTTGTTTCTTCAAAAATAACGCCAGAGTTCCAGTAGAGTTACGTCCCTCAGACAATAATAACAATACCTAAACAAGTCATAGATCCCACAGAAATATCTACTTGACAGGTGTTAAATCATTAATTATTTCACTTCAACAAATAATACATTAATAAGAACCTTCATGATATCACCTTGAAAAAAGGTGATATTATTACTAATAATTTCACTTTGATAGGATATATAGCCCATACAATTCCTAATAACTTCACTTTGATAGGTCATATAGCCCATACAATTCCTGATAACTTCACTTTGATAGGTCATATAGCCCATACAATTCCTGATAACTTCACTTTGATAGGTCATATAGTCCATACAATTCCTGATAACTTCACTTTGATAGGTCATATAGTACATACAATTCCTAATAACTTCACTTTGATAGGTCATATAGTCCATACAATTCCTAATAACTTCACTTTGATAGGTCATATAGTCCATACAATTCCTGATAACTTCACTTTGATAGGTCATATAGTCCATACAATTCCTGATAACTTCACCTTAATAGGATACACAGTCCACACAATTCCGAATAATTTCACCTTGATTCTGTTACAAAATTGTTCCTCAGAGGAACACTTTACTCCTGAATAACGTGTGTAATATATAGCTTATTATCCCTTTGTATATAAACTCCTTTTTGTAAGTAATAAATCTCTTTTTACACAAAGACATATTTTATGGAAAGACCTGCTACCAACCCGTCTGCTTCATAAAACATAAAATGCTGAAGCGAACAACCTTGACATTTATTTTTCCAATGTAGTGATGTCACAAGTGCTTAGAGAAACTGTTTGATGGATCACTTGTTTTCTAGCAGCTCAATTTCATTTTACATATTTGACTTAATTTTTGTCAAAATGCCTACTTGTTGTTCTCCTGGTTGTAACAAAACTGAGAAAGCATAGTCAGCATTTAAAATAATTGATGAAGAATGTTGTTGATATATGTCATCTGGTTCTGGAGGTTTTTCTGATAGTTTTCACTACACAAGAAGAGATTGGTCTTCTGCTTCTTTTTCCTAATCTAATATGCACACAATAGATGTAATATCTATACATAGCTAAACGTACAGATCTGAAATCAAGATTCGCTCATTATTATCATCATTATTGTTATTATTACTAATGCTGTTGTTATTGTCACAAACAATTCTAAAATGAATTTCACCTGTTTTGGATTGGATCAGGTGGTGAAATTTTCCTCAGTGAATTATATATCATAAGTAGTGCCAGTTGCAGGACATCATGATCCAAACAGAAGGTACTGAATCATTCATGTAATGTGATACACCCATTATGATCCAGTTCTCTGACCTTTGGACATTTTGCAACAAAAAGACTTGATATCAGTTGGCAGTGGTAAACATTCTTTGTAAGTACACCAGTCAGTGTTTCCTATACAGTCTCATATCATTCAATTCGCGGTCACTGCTATTCTCCGTTTGGATCTTGACATTTTTGGTCAGAACAGACAGTTCTTCACCTGTCAACTCTGGCTCGAAACTGTACCCTTATACTTTCACAATATTATCCATTTTAATTATCAAACTGACACAAATAAATGAAATATAATTACATGTATATCAGTTGATCTATACCTATTTTGTTATCATAGCTAAGCACAGGTGACGCCATTTTCAAGTTTTGACAGCTGCTTGGCTTATCGGCTTTCACCAGCATCGATCAATGGTGTTCCACAGTTCATAAAATATGTAGCAGTTTTGAACGTTTGCTATGTGTGTAGAGATAGCATTTTTATTTTTCCCATGACTGATGGTTAATTTATTATAGTATATATTTTGAGTGTAGGTCAGAAAAAAGGACAAATTTTGCTAGCAAAGGGTTCCTTTAAATATAGCATTAGTGACAAATAAACTAAATATATACTTAAAGATTACAAAACTTCTCACTTCTTTGATCTTGAGTTCAAACTGTGCTGTAAACAGTAGAAGCTGAAACACTTGAAGTGGGTTGTATCGACTATCTGCTACCACCTGATCTCTTACTTGTCGACATTTCTTATTGGTCTCAGCACCTTGAAAAAAAATGTTAATATTCTTTTTAAAATTTTGTCAAAAAACAATGGATTTTGAATAATTTTCTAACAATAGGTATTTTAGTAAAAAAATGACAACAGTTTATGTAATATAAAGGTTGAGTATAATACATTAAAACAATTGTAAAGCTTCACAACATTGTTATACAGTCCATGTTGCAATAACAGGTCATGCTTTAGATAATGACCATGCAACTTAACAATAGCCCTGCAGCATAGATACCACTGTAAAAGACTCCATCATAAGATTGTTTTGTCAAAATCACACTACTCATTCTGGCTTGCTTTCTATAATTCATCTAATGTACAAGTATGACAGTATTCCAGTGCCCATTTGAACATTCCAATCCAACAGAAATCCATAGATGCTGCATCTGGAAACTTGACATGTATATCTTTGTATAGAATAGCATGAGTATCCATTTCATTCTCCAACTGCTTCAAATATGCAACAGTTCAATGGATGTATTGTGAAAGCAGCTTGTGTACACATGATTTCTATCATTTTTCCACGTGATAATTTTTCTTGGCTACATTTTGTACAGTTGTCTGAGATACATTGACAACTTTGTGTAAACAGGTTATTACCTGTTAAAAGACAGAAAACTTTGCTTACTTACCCTGATTGGTGCATAACTTAATGTGTGCCTCATTCTGATGGTCCTAGTGCCCTAGATTTATTCATATTCCTTTGTTTCCAATGCCATTAAGTACAAGGAATATCTCTATCTTGGAAATTATAATTCCATGATCTGAACACATCTTTATGATCTGAGTGTATGAATATTTTGGTTCAGAATGGGTTGTTTTATACACTTCTGAAAAGCAAAACATTTTGGTGGCATCACAATACCTACAAATCACTAAATAATGTAAGGATATAATTCCAATATATGCCATTCATTATGGCTTTACACTGGGGTTTAGTTATCACATGATTTGTTAATTTACATACACAAAATTGAATGTAATATGATGTACTTAACCGTATGTATTACAAACATTTATTTACATTTTAGAAGAAACATGAAACAGAAACAGCTATACAGAGGCTACTCAATGCACAGTAATATGAATTCAAAAAACTGTAATGTCTGATATTCATTCCTTATTTCTTTTTCCAAACTTTTCAGTGATCAGCCTTTAATAACTTTGTCAAAAGGTTCAGCTTAATATGGTTTGTAATTTCATATAAAGGTAAATCTAACATTCACGAACTGAAATCCACAATCATTTAATGTTCAAGTCTAGAAAATTTGAGTTGTCATTAAAATGTTCAAAACTACACAAATAAATGATGAACACAAAAATGATTTAATAACATTTATTAAATGTTTTTGAAAACACATAAATTCAGTATATTCCTGAAATAAATACAAAATGTTTTCCAAAATTTTGATAAATATGTCATTATTCATCACTTTTGTCATTGTGTTGTTCATCATTAGACTATAATTCCAGCCTGTTTAACTACGAAAAATTTCACAAATCAAATGTTTGATTCTAAAGCAACTGAGGCAGATTAATCCACAATCATCATGAACTTGACGTGTAGCAAGATCAATGTAAATGTCATTTAGGTGATCATCATGAACTTGATGTGTAGCAAGATCAATGTAAATGTCATTTAGGCAATTCCAGTTTTCTTAGTGACATAAAGTTTTCTATAATTATTGAACAAATTATTTAGTACAGAAGACAACAACTGCTTTTTGACAGTTGTGTTATCACATTTAAGAACCAGTGTTTTCTTGTAACACAAACCAGGCAGCTTATGAAAGTTCAATTTGATATAAAGCTAAAATCTCACTTTCAGATGACTATGTTATCACAATGTGTATTTAAGAACCAGTGTTTTCTTGTAACACAAAACAGGCAGATTATGAAAGTTCAATCTGATATAAAACTTTCAGTTGACTATGTTATTCCAATGTATACTTAAGAACCAATATCTCACCCTTGTCATAATAAATCTACACCAAAAATGTTGAAATTTTCTCTGTTTTTCAATTAACAACAGTCTTGATCCAACAGTACAAGTTACAATATTGAAAAATCTTACTTGGAGACAATGATGCTGTATGGAGAATCATCCACCTTAAAGTGACATTACATTCTCGAACTATATTCATCAATTTTGGAACATTATCTAGAACTACTTCTTCCACTAGAGCACCCTCTGTTAACAGCTGCTGAACTTGTGGAATTAATTTATTAATCCTTGCCTGATGTTTAATTGCCTATTACAAATATAAAGAATATAATTTGTAAAAACAATAGGTACACCATTATTCTCAATATATTTTAACACAAACTGAAGTTCATTTTGAGACATTTCTATTAATGTAAATAAAATAATGACCTGTATCTCCAAAACATAATTTTTTAGCTCAATATTTACTATTACAGCTTCAAAATTCTGATGTTGATATAATGTTGGAATGTTGTTTCATGAAAGTATGACGTTTCTAGAACATTTTAAGTGTAAAGAAAACAATTACACGTATACTTTATCATGTCTTCTGTGATGCCATAACACTACACCAAACAATAAGCTATCTGTACTCTGTCCATTACAGAGAACTGAACTGTGAACTTTAAACTTGTAAACAAAATCATAAAAACATCTAAAAGCTGGGATAATTTTTTTGTAAATCTCTAAATTTTTAGTTATTAGATCACACACACCTTCTAATAATCCAAGTATATTATGTTTTTTTATATGCGTCTTCAAATAAACCAACTGTATTATGTTTTTATACGCAAGTCTTCAAATAAACCAAGTGTATTATGCTTTGATATGCAACAGACTTCAAATAAACCAAGTGTATTATTCTTTTATATGCTACATAGCCTTCAAATAATCCAACTGTATTATGCTTTTATATGCTACATAGTCTTCAAATAAACCAACTGTATTATGTTTTTACATGCAAGTCTTCAAATAAACCAACCGTATTATGCTTTGATATGCAACAGACTTCAAATAAACCAACTGTATTATGCTTTGATATGCAACAGACTTCAAATAAACCAACTGTATTATGCTTTGATATGCAACAGACTTCAAATAAACCAAGTGTATTATTCTTTTATATGCTACATAACCTTCAAATAATCCAACTGTATTATGCTTTTATATGCTACAGTCTTCATATAGTCCAATTATATTATGTTTTTATATGCTACACAGTCTTCAAATAATCCAACTACATTATGTTTTATATGCTACAGTCTTCATATAATCCAATTATATTATGTTTTCATATGCTACATAGTCTTCATATAATCCAACTGTATTGTGTTTTATATGCTACATAGTCTTTATATAATCCAACTGTATTATATTTTTATACACTACACAGTCTTCATATAATCCAACTGTATTGTGTTTTATACGCTACATAGTCTTTATATAATCCAACTGTATTGTGTTTTATACGCTACATAGTCTTTATATAATCCAACTGTATTGTGTTTTATACGCTACATAGTCTTTATATAATCCAACTGTATTATATTTTTATATGCTACATAGTCTTTATATAATCCAACTGTATTATATTTTATATGCTACATAGTCTTTATATAATCCAACTGTATTGTGTTTTATATGCTACATAGTCTTTATATAATCCAACTGTATTGTGTTTTATACACTACATAGTCTTTATATAATCCAACTGTATTAAATTTTTATATGCTACAGTCTTCACATAATCCAACTGTATTATATTTTATACACTACATAGTCTTTATATAATCCAACTGTATTGTGTTTTATACACTACATAGTCTTCATATAATCCAACTGTATTGTGTTTTATACACTACACAGTCTTTATATAATCCAACTGTATTGTGTTTTATACACTACACAGTCTTTATATAATCCAACTGTATTGTGTTTTATACACTACACAGTCTTTATATAATCCAACTGTATTGTGTC